>NW_009729521.1:16403-21755 GCF_000703405.1 Apaloderma vittatum | reverse complement strand
GGAAGGGAAGGGAAGGGAAGGGAAGGGGAGTTCCTTCTCCTGGTGTACAAAGCAGCACAGTTCCCACAGAGAATGAATGCATTTCATATGTTGATTTTCAGATTATTTTAAAGTACATTTCAGAGATCATGCAGGGGAAAGATATGTTTGAATAATATAGGAAACTCTGGAAAATTTGAGCATTGCAAGGACAAAAGGTTCCCGTTAACTATCATTATTGCTGCAGAGATACAAGATTCAAGACGGTGATGGAAAGATGAAGTAGGGTTGTGGTTTTTTCTCACATTTTGGCCACAGGAATGTATAATGAAAAAAAAAGTAAAACCAGAAAACGCAAGATACTCTTAAACAAGTGCAGTATCCTTCTTGCCACTTGCCATAATTACTGAGCATCTCTATGTTTCAGACTGCCCTAAATTCAAAATTACTCTTGGCCTTGGCATTTTGGCATCCTGCATGAGTGCCAGCACCATCAGAGTAAAGGCTGTTCCGTATCCCTGGACCTGAAAAGATGAACGTGTCTTACAAGACTGCCATGACTAAAAAAATTCCGTCAGGAAAGCTTTGCAGAGCTAGAATATTTCTCCTTGCACTGGTGCCTCTTTTTATCTATATCACACTGACATCTGGTGGGAACGAGCATGAATTGACCTATGTGAGGGAGCTCAGACTGCTCCTGCTTTAATGTAGCAGCAAGTAGGAACACATCTTGAAATATATGAACAGGTTATGCGAGAACACATATATGTACTATTTATAATTACACTTTTTGTTAACAATTTAAAGACTTTTTAATGTAGCTTCTTTAGAGAATTCTATGACAGATTTTTTAATCTTTTTCTGGTGATAAAATAGGCATAGCTAAAAATTTAATGCACACAGTACATATACACTATATATATATACACACTATATATTATATAAATACAGTTTGCTTACTGATTCTTTTTATGATGAAACATTGTCAAAATACAAACATTTTTCCACACAGAATCTGATGCTCCCATCTTTGCAAAATTAAATATTGGAAATAAACTTAATAAAAGGCCTACCTTGTCAGTTTGTTCAAATGTAAACAGGGTTAAATTGTTGTACAGATAAACAGTATTTTTCTTTCATACAGTATGCAAAAAGATAACCACAAAAATTCATAATACTTCAACATATACTCTTCTGAAAGAGAAAGCATTCAAGTTACAAGGACAAAATTATACTGTGAATGTCTGAGCTCTTTATCATCTGCACTGGTCATCTCATTTACATGTCTTAGGACAATGTGGTTCAATTAGAAAGATCATTAGTGGTTAGAAAAAACAGAACTTGGAGAAGTCAACATTCCCAGGGAGAAATGAACTCTCTGCATTTACAAGCAAAAATCTGTGTAACTCAGTTCAAGATTAGAGATATAACCTTCTCAACAAACAACGCCACAATAACTATTCTAGATGGAAATCTCTTGTATTTAATGTATTTGACAGTAGGATTCCCGGTTCAGTATCACAGACACTTAACCATTTTGACCAAATTACCAAGAGTAAGCCATAACAAAAAATAAGTTCCACCTTTTACCTGGTAACCAATAACATCTCCAGTTTTGCTAAACCTCTGAGAACTTACTAGCCTCTAAAGTATAATAAAAGCTCTTTCCTCTTCAAAAGTAGAATGTATGCAACCAGTTCTTCCATACAGTTGCTACTAGATCTGATACTGTTGCTTGTCTGGGAGTTTTATGAGTGAGACTATTAATGGTCTAGCCTTTCTGTCCTCTGCTACAATTGCATTTTCATGAGATTCTGTATCAATGTGTTGACAACACAGCCCGCTGAAACAAAATCTTTCTCTACAGATCATGGCATGTAACAAAATGTTGACTGGAAAATATTCTAGATAATACAGAAATGAAATCTTGTCTCATGCACTTAGCATTATCTTTATCAAAGGAAAAATACTGCTGGAAGTAGTTTCATGACTTGAATGAGAGACTAAGGTCGGTGACTCGATACATCAGCATGGAAGGAGCCTATTTTTCCTACACCATTTTTTACTGAGAATGCTTTAAAATGCAAAGTCCTTTGTAACCTTCATCGTTAGTTATTTCACTGACTACAACAACTATCTTTCACTTTGTTATCAGATCTGATTCACTCAGTAATACAAATATCTGTAAACTATGCATCATACACGACTGGCAACCCCTTGAAATTTCATTAGCCTACTTGGCACAAGCATGGAGAAACTGTCAGACTGGGGGACTCTCTCTCATAGATCATGGAGCTAGCCCTGCACAAGTTCTCAGCAGCTTTCATCTGCTCTAACTCTACAATTTATGATTCTCCTCTCAAAGCAGACCCTTGTCACTTTAAATGTGTTGTGATTTATGCAAGCACTTAACTATTTACTAGTTTCTTTCCATGGTCAAGAACAACATTGCACATTTTGCAAAACAAAATTTCTCAATGTTACAAGCTGTTCTTAAAAAAAAAAAAAAAGATAAAATTATTTAAGGCTGAAGCTACTAATAGCACTGCCTCACTTTTAATTTATTCTTTAATCATAATGGCTCTACAAAGTAACACTATGTCTTCGTGTGCTGGCCTCAAACAGGACTCTATTACCTTTCAGCTTCTAGAGAGACTTGGTGACATCTGGCCTGTCACAGAAGAGAATTTACCAAGCTGAGCATGACCTGGACAGTTATGAACCACCACTATCCAAATTAATATCCCACTAGATGTGCAGTACTGACCATGCTGTGGCCAGATGGCTGCACTGGCCTGGGGCAATTGGAGGTTACACCAAGTCTCTTCTATCATAGCCATACTTTTACAGATGCTGAAGTAACAAAGTCCACCAGCCCATATTTACTTCTCTGTAACAGTTACTGCTGTCCAATAACTGCTTAAGTAATCCACTTAAACTTTCCACCTAGTAACCTTTTCTACTTACATAAGAATGCAGCCAAACCTGTATTTTAAATATACCACAAATATTTTAGCCTCAATCTAGCCATTGCACTCTAACCCCTAAAAGAAGATTTTTTTACTCATTTGCCTATTTTGTACTCAGAAAAAAGCATTATCAAACCTTTCCCCCTGTGCATGTAAGTGCAACATTCTGCCAAGGTTTTAGATATCCAGAAGTCCTCTCTGCTTAGAAAGTTGCAGTTTAAGCCAGTACACGCAAAATGAAATACTATTTATAAAGTAATTTTGGTGTGTTACTGTGGAAATCATTGGGATATAAAAAAAATAAGTCTGAAAGTGTTTTTAGACAAGACAGATAACATAACACAATGCAAAGTTTCTCTGATAAAAGGAGAAAAAATATAACGTAAAACTCCAGAGTCCCCATGACTTTAGAGATGAGATAAAGTCCATAAGAGAAAAGTCAAGGCTGAATAAGGAAACTGTGCAAGGCTCCTGGCACAGAGGTGAGACTTCAGCTATTTTTTCAGCTAATTTTTTGGAATACCACCCTGCAGCCCAAATAGGAAACAGATATTAATCTAATGCCTTATGCCTTCCGCTTTTTCCCAGAGGACACTTCTTTCAGCACTTAGAATCATAAAAAGATTCGAATAAGATGGGACTTCTGGTTCATACTACTCCTCAAGGCACAGTCAACTTCACAGTGAGATCAAGTTTTTATAGGCCCCATCCAAAAGTTTTGAAAATCTCTGAGGATGAAGATCTCAAAACCTTCATTGAGCACCTCTTCCAGTACTGAACCACTGTCCTGCATGGGATATTCCTTCCCAGTTTCAGTATTTCCTTCTTCACAGAAAAAATCATGAGATATATGACAAGTCTGCACGCAATTTATTGATCAAACAAGTAGACCACGCTCCAAGTCTGGAGCGAGTCTGGCCAATGGGCAGCTCCAAGTTACTTTCTACTCTTCTCAGTCTCTCCATGACACTCTGGTGCAGGTTGGGAAATTTCATGTAAACAAGCTAAAAATCACCGCATACTTCTCTTCGGCATTCTTTTGGAGTCCCTCAACAGTCTGGCAATTTACTCTCCCTGATTCCAGGATCATTCACCCAGTCAAAAAGTTTCAAGGTAGCTTTCGTGAAGAGAGAATAAGAAAAAAGTTTTGTCTCCTATGAAAGATGGCAGTCATTTCTAATGCCTTGATTCTGTTTCCCAGTTGCCTGCAGCTCTGTGCAGTCCCCTGGATTACAAGCCCTAGCTGACATAAATATTTTAAGAAAAACAGAAACTTAGAACACTTTGCCATCCCAAATGTTCAGTGCATATATCACCAGAATATTAAATAGTAAGCAGAGAGACAGCATTGACACTTGGCCTAAGGCTGGCACAGCCAAGTGATGTTTAAGAACATCTCTTTGAATTCTGAAGCACTCTTATGCTCTTTTCTGTTCATGTACCCCAGCTTTGAAGTTCATAAACATTCCAGCGAATAGCTTTTTGATTCATGTGAATGCTTGAAAAATATTTATTCTCTGCAAAATGCCTGCACGTAATTGAGTTTTTCTGTGCAGCAGCACAAATATTTACTATTCAGTATTCTACTGCCTAAAAATCTGCCCTTCAGTCTAGAAACAACTATGTAGCCAAACAACTACCCATATATCAGAGGGGACAAATAAACTAAAATTTTGCAAACATAAACTGAAAGCCATTCATCTATATGATCCACAGAACAGATCTGAAGAATCCAGATACTGTTTATAAACAATTCATGAACAGCAAAAAGTGTTTTCACAGTAATCAGTATTTTCACTTTTCGGACCATTGTACCTTATTATCTTGTGCTTAAAGGTATGAAAACTACCAGATATCTAAGTACTTTTTTTCTTTCATGTGCATTGATGGCAATGAGTAAGAGCCTGATGCACTTCTCACCTGCAGATGAGATAGTTTGATACTACAAATCACCACAACATTGCCATGGAGCACACTAATTGCCTCACATAGGAGTTGTTGGAAATTTATTTAGTCAGGGAGGTTTTAATTATTAAAGAGATGGAAATGTTTCGCAATCTTCACATACTAGTCTTACACAGACAAAAAGAGTTATGACTCAAGATCCAGCATTTATGCCAACTATTAAGCTTCAGATATTCCCAGAAAAAAAAGTGAAATCCATAGCTTACCCAACTGTTAGCTCTGTGACTGAAACTACTCCTTGCAAGCTTAATTCTGCATGTTGAACTTGAAATACTAGATATATTCCCAACTGTATTTTTAACACGGATACAAACCTTAACTTCTGATGTTTTGGGAGGGCAAAAATAGCACAAGGCAACATGTGGCTTTACACAAGGCTCAATTTCCACCAGGAAAAGCAAACACAATGGCCTTTTGTTGGCATTTCTCCTGATTCCTG
>NW_009729521.1:16031-16386 GCF_000703405.1 Apaloderma vittatum | reverse complement strand
TGAAAGAGGGTCCATTGAGATGATGCTGGCACGTGGGACAGAAAAGGGAGAAACATCGCTTATGGATCCAGTTTCTTTCTCCTTTACAGAGTTGCAAGAGGCCCAGGGACCTAGCAGGTAACTAAAGCTTCCCTGAAACTGTTCCACCTTGCACCAGGCCTTGGGGAGATGTTTGCCAGGCTCTGAGTTCAGACATCACATGATCCAGTGCGGCTTCCCCAGCAGTCCTCAGTTCCTATGCTATGAGGAAACAAGCCCTTCATCTCTGTTGCCTGCAGCAGGTCGCTATTACACAAAGCACTTGTGGTTTGACTTGTTTGTTATAAATTCACCGCCTTTCATTCTTGTAAAGTAA
>NW_009729521.1:2603-16010 GCF_000703405.1 Apaloderma vittatum | reverse complement strand
TTTGGAGGGAAAAAAAAAAATAGAAGGCTTGTTTCGTAATCTTTTAATCTGATTTTTTACCAAGTTATACAAGCAGTGTGTCTGAGGTTCCCATTGTGCAGAAACATGCCTTCATTCTGCAGTTCTGTTGCATCTTCATCAAATTCTTCTGATCTCTCAGATAATATGATTATCTCTTGTTTCAAATGATAGAAGGCTGTCCTGGTCAGCTCTTTTTCGGATTATTACTTTTCATTAGAAATAAAACAAGGGAGGATGTCAGTCTCACAAAGTTCATTTGCCCTTGCCGTGGGAATACAAATACTCTAAACATAGCAAATGTCCTGAGTGTGAAAACTAGACTGTCTCCCTCTGCATTAGTTTTGTGCACCACTCTCCAAAGCGCTCTGAGGACATTGCGTTGCAACTTAAGAAATTACCACTTACCAGCTTGAGCCATGATTATTATATCAGTGTTACTGTGCTCTGAAACCATATAAAACCTGAAGAAAAGTATTTAACACTAATGCACACTCTTTTGCATTAGATGCAGTTGTAGAGCATGATTGTTTCATCAAAATGAAGCTTGCCTGAGACGTTTTCAACAGACATTCAGACAGAACATGCTGCCCCTTAGCTGAGACAGTTTTGAGTACTACAAATAGGGCCAATTTGCCTCAAAGCAAAGTTGTTATTTTTTAAATCATTATTGACGGTTTATACTAACAACTGTCTGAGACCATCCCAACAGTACCTGCACATACCATGCATACTTCAGCACAGGCACAGAGATGGACAAGGCAGAAAACGGCAGAGATACTGGCAGAAGGCTGCCAGATAGGCCAGGGTCCATGAGCGCAGGACCTGTGACAGGAGGCTGAGGGGAGCTGTGCTTTGGTTTTGCAGACAAGAGGCAAAGGGGAGATCTCATAGGAGCTCACAACAACTTGAAAGACAGTTACAAGGATGACACAGTCAAACCTTTCTCTGCAGTGCCAGACAATAACACAAGGAGCAACACCCACAAGTTACATTCTGTGAGGTTCAGGTTAAACATGAGGAAATATTTCCTCCACAGCAGAGTGT
This sequence comes from Apaloderma vittatum, assembly GCF_000703405.1. Classification (NCBI taxonomy): domain Eukaryota; kingdom Metazoa; phylum Chordata; class Aves; order Trogoniformes; family Trogonidae; genus Apaloderma; species Apaloderma vittatum. Next base: position 14,945 of record NW_009729521.1, on the reverse strand, counting down.
GGCACAGCACTGACACACACTGCCCAGGGAGAGCTGGGATTTCCCATCCTCAGAGGTTGACAGGAATTGGGTCGAGCCACAGTTTACCTAGTGTCACAAATATTATGAGTGTAAGTGGGAGTCCGATCTCTGTAAACTCCAGAACCCCTTCATAGCCAGATTTTTTCATGATTCTATGAAATGATTGTGTCTCTCTATGAAGTGTCTCAGTATTCAGGCATATTTCAGGGTAGCAGAAAGCAGAGGAGAGAAGACAAAAGAATTTAGTAGTCTCCAAGTTTAGGTGGTAAAAAGCACAAGGTCCTCAGGATCATAGCTGGGACTACGGAAAAATCCACATAATGATTATATGGCTTTTGAATAAGTCTGTGCAAGAAGACAATGAGGAAAACAAGAATTCACTGCTGACACAACACGATGCCACATTATGACTTTTTCCCAGAGAGCTTGATCAGATTACCTGCCTAGTTCTATAATTTACTGCTAATACAGCCCAGCTTTTTGTTTGCATAGACCCTCTTTCAGTGAATAGAAGAAACTATACTTCAGAGAGGTTTTTCTCATGGAGGACAATTCCCTCCACAACTAATTCGGGAGTGCAGACAATACAATATCCTGCAGTGTAGGAGAAAGAAAAAGTTCCATATGTTGAGCCCAGCATATAGACCAGTTTCATCAGTCTGCATCCATCTCATAGTTTCAGGTCCTTCTACATCTTTCAGGGGACCAGATGTTCCCCAGCCCAACAAATCTGCCTGATCCAGCATAGCAGCGCCCACACATACTGGTCAAGATCCAAAAGCACTATAGCTGTGTTGTGTGATCTAACATTCAAATGAAAGAATTCATCCACATGGGCTGAACTACTTCTGCATCTAGGCAGTCTCCTGAGGTGTCAAGGAAGCAGCAGCAAGTTGGCTATCAGAGCCCCTGAACTAGGCCCTCTGTTTTAATAACATATTGAAAGTGGCCACAGGCTGGTCCCACTTTCCAGGAAAATGAGCATCATAGCACCCTAGAGAGAAATCTCCCGGCCAGCCCTTGTGATTTGACTCCCCTATTTGTCTCTTCCTCTCCCCACAAAAAGCCCAGGGCAAGTCTATACAACGAAGACTAGGATCCCTCAGGCTTCCTTTACCTAAAGCACAGCCTTTCCCTTTCTGAGGAGCACTATCATTCTTCCCTCTCTTTCTATGCTGATTCCTATAAACCAGGCAGAAAATCAAATGCTTGGTCTCAGATCCCTGCAGCTATGCATCACTGAATTGCACAGGGAAGCCAGCCATCCTTCGAGGTCTTTAAAGAGCCTGCATACCTTATTACAGGTCTCCAAACTTCCCACCTCTGAAACAGAGGTGCAAGCCCACTCTGGACTCAGCTACAGCTAAGAGCACTTTAAGAGATCTTTATCCTCTCGGGCATGCCGCCACATGAAACAGTTTCCCGTAACTCTCTCCCAGTTTCCTCAGTTTGTACATGACAGGGTCTTTTCCCCAGTAATTGTTCACATAAATCCAGCTTCTCCGGTAATTTTGCTATAGAAATACTCCTCTCCCCTGCTGTTCCTCCTATTACAAAAGCCTACCAGATGAAGTGATCCTTCCATATCTCCCCATCTCTGGTAGGAATGAGAAGTATTTGTATTCAGCATTGTCAAACTCCGATCGTGATGGCAAATGACAAATGACCTGTCCCTCAAATCAAGAAGATGGATTTAAAAATCATAATATGATTTTGTTTTAAAAAAAGTAAATAGTTTAGAAGTCTTCGTACAAGAACTACACTCCAGTTTACGAACCTTTCAGGCATAGTCATATTAAATACTCTTTCCTGTAGAGTGAGAAGAATGGAGTGGGTGGGGGGAAGCAGTGTCAGTTAACAGAGAGACTTGCACCTAAAGTAGCTGTCTATAGGACCTAACTGACATCAAATACAAAAACACTCAAGATGAAATAAGAGCCTTAAACAATATGGTGAATCCCCAAACCAGAAGTATTTTACTTTGACTTTCACAGCTGGGTTCTGCTTTCAGGCTTCCAGCACCCTTAAAGCACAGTTTTCTAGTCTTTTTCTTTCTCCTTGTGACTCATTCAGCACTTCCAAAATCTGTGACCAACCATATTTGGCATATGGGACGAAATGCATAGGATAAAAAAAGGCCAAGAAACTGTCTGCAGCCCAAAGTGTTACATTAAGCTGGGCCTTGAATGCTCTCCAAAGTTTCCTTCTCCCTTCCACAGTTGGATTGCCCAACGCAATATTTCTGCAGGCACTAAAGAAGGTGGTTGTATGTTCTTACACCTTTGATCTCTTTCCAAATAAATCTTCTTATATTTTCGTCTTTCTGGGAAATATAATCCTTAAATTATCCTAGTCCTGAGCAGAAACAGAATAATGATGAAACTGGCAATAAGAGGCCCACACCCCTTCTAACAGTTTCCAGTATGACACTTGCAGGAGGATTATATAAGGAAACAAACAACAAAATCATAAAAACATTGGCGAAGCTCAATACCTTTTGGGGTAGTATAGCCTAGTAAAGAAAACAAGAAATGCCATCCATGACAGACAGTATGCTTGGCATTAAGTAACAAAACACGGAAACTCCTTCTAAGAAGAGATTTAAACTATGGAAACAAACAAGAAGTGAAAGGAGTTAATGAAAAGATCCACAGGACAAGATGAGAAAAGCATGATGTAGAAAAAGCAAGGAATGAAAAAACTGTGCTAAAATAAAAAATTTGAATTGGCAGGCAGTGCGGGAGCTGAAAAGAATAAACAGAACTGCCGTAATAAGAATATTAGACTAGCAATAGGTAGTCCTTAGAAAAGTTGGAGATCATGAGAAAGAGAGAAAAGTGAAAAATCCGTCTGATTTGCATGAGCTTTAAGAGACTGCAGAGGGTGGGTAGGGAAATGAAATAGGCATAGGTAACACGGCTGATGTTGGGGCATAAAACAAGAGATATATGCAAATGCTTATCCCTTGAATCAAAATTAAGAATCACAGTGAACTGTGCTTAAAAGTGTATATGACTGTTTTGATACTATGGGAGAGAAAGGTCCAGAGCAGAGCACCACTGGTTTTTAAAAAGGTGTTTTCTTGGCAATCACAACAGAAACGACACAAATGTTCCTAATGAGAATCGGGGGGAAGAAAATAATTTCTGGTTTGGATATCTTTAAAGGAGTTGTATCTCTCGAAGGGAGAGATAAGGGAGGTAGAAACAGAATTTTTGATGAGCACGTGAACAGACAATAAAGAACACACCTAGTGCTGTGAGCATACCAATATCACTGATCGTGAGCAAAAGGGCTGCTGATAGGGTAAATACAAAGATAATGTCGAGAGCAAAAACAATATCCTGGGCACATTGCTAAAAGAAGTGCCTCAAAGCTGCTAAAAAGTTGAGCAGAGTCAGTCAGTCAGACCACAAGAAATGTGAACTGAAACCCCAGGACTATGATAATAATGAGGAAAGAAACAAACCATTTTGTCAAACCCAGCACTAGTGATTTGATTCCTAGGCAAAACAAGGATGTCTGGTAGTAGCATGACATGGAGCAAGAGTGTTGAAGGGCAAAGCGCTACAAAGTGGCTCACCCCTTAATGCTTGAGGATTATCATTAATGTCATATTTATTTCCTGCAGAATCTCTTTCTAACTTGGTGCAGTCCTAACTTGGTGAATTCCACTAACTTGTGTCTGGGGTTTCTCTCTCCAGAAGGGGCAAAGCAGTCACAGAGCAGAGTGAAGGAACAAAGTCTGAGGTGTAGAGAGGTGTAGAAACACTATTTTTCTCTGCTACAGTAAGTATACTATCACTGCCTACTCCTGAAAATTGATATTTTGACCTTATAGACTTCAGATAGAGCACAAAGAACATTAGGTAAGACTTTGAAAAAAAAGAGAATGGGAATGCTGAGTGACCACAGCCAAAAGAAGTTACAGGTCAAGGATGAGAACAGTACATAAAGCCTCAGCTAGTGTGTTGTTCATAGAACAGAAAGGTGCTTTAGCAAGCCATGTTAATTGCATTTGCCAAAAAAAAAAAAAAAGCCAGCTCATATGGTAGGAAAACATTTTAAGCTTACAAAGAAATATATGAAGAAAGAGGAATGAGAGCTAAGGAAAAGAAGGTAGTGATAAACTCTCTGTGAGACTGAAGAAAGTGTAAGACAAAAACACTGATCGTATGAACTTGAAAGAGTTAGAGGAATATTAGTTACATCCTTATACACGTCTTGGAGAAATAATCCCTGTACAGGAATGAAAATAATAGGAAAGTGCAGTGTAGGTACTTTGACAGTTTCAGTAGCAACATACTTGGTTTTGCTACAGTTTTAAATAAATAAGGTATTCTTTATTTTTGTTTGAAGCTGGTCTATAGGGCCACTGCACAATGTTCAGAAGTCACTCAGAAGTGGTTGAGAAGCTCTTTAGTCATTAGCGAATTCTGGTACAATACTTGTAAGAGACAATACTACATATAGGAGACAATACTACACAGAAGAGACATCCCATGTTTTCAATGACTCAGACTTCCCGAGGGGGGAAAAACTGACAGAAACATTTCATGTTCCTAAGTGCAAAGGGAGCTTCCCCTCTGCCACGCCTCCAATTTGAGAATTATTCTTTGGACTACAGGGATTTGCAAAGAGAGTGTGTGGGCATGTGTATACCAGAACTACTTCAAAAGAGCACTAAGGATACATAGTCAAGCACAAAGGTAAACTCAGAACAAAAGTTGTTAGTATAACTTTCTCTCAGACTCCCTCCCTTTTTACTATTTATTATTTAGCATCATTATCACATTCTTTTTTTTTTTTTCTGCAAGATCTCTTCCTCATTGAGCTCACAAGTTGAGTAGCAACCACTAAATGGACAGCTATTCAAGACTACCATTTATCCTCACTATTCAGTGGGTACTTGCTGAGTTAATTATGACATCACTCAAATCCTGCCTTTCAACTTTTCTCTGATGCCCTTATTGTAGTGGACTAGTTCTTCACAAACAGTAGCACACACCTTTTCACCAAGTTCCTCATGTGACTAACTGGTATTATACCTTATCACTTGAAGATCTTCAACAAAAAGTCATTTAATACTCTATATCACTTAATATGTATGCCCACACTGTCCTAGGAAAAGTCATCCTGAAGACCAAATTCACCGTGCATCCATACAGTAAGCCTGGCAGCATAAACCAGAGGGTACCTCCACATCTCACAGAAAACCACTCTGGGGTTAGGGCCCTCTGAAGCACACTTTTAAACACAACGTTATATTTGGGACTACTGAGCAATTTCACTGGAGCTTTTCACAACGGGGATATCAAAACAGAGATATTGTAATACATCAGGGATACCAAGTAAGTGACATTTTAGGAGAAGTATTGTGTTGGAGGGGGTGTGTCTCTCTCTCAGTCTAATTAGAAAGACCTCTTCCATGAGACCTTTTCTAAAGTTGATGCAAAGTCCCTACAACTACCTATACAACAGAACCTCTCTTTCATTCTTCTTCGTCCCCACTTCTCCTATGTAGAGAAAACACTGCCTAAATTTTGCAGTGGAAACTGGGAGTTGGCAGGTTTATGCAGCAGTGTACCAGGGCACCACAGTACCTCACTAATACGAAAAATAACTTGACACCCTCAGAACCATGATAGGGCTGCCATGTGCACATCATCCATTACCACAGCAATTGTGAAAGCAATGATTTCTGTATCATCATGTGGTGATGTTACAATGGCACACTTTTTCTGCTCGTTATCCTGCAATCCTTCTGGAGAAGAATGATGGAAGACAAAATGTGACTTTTATATAGTTTTCCTAAAGGCACTTTACTCTTATTTTTAAAAAGGGAATTTTTAAATGGGGAAAAAACAGGGAGTATGGAGGGTGAAAATACGTCAGATTGCCCCTCATATCCACACACATCCACAGAAAAGAGTGGAGAGAACATTCCTCAAAATAGGTAATGGGATTCTTCAGCAAGCAAACAATACAAGTCTCCCCTTCTGCATATGCTTCACTTCTGGAAAAATTGGTGTTGTAAGTTTAAAACTCTCCTTTTGGCTTGCGTGAGCTGCATTTCCTCAGCAGATTATCCCTGATCTCACTGCCCTTGGCAGCATTAGAGGGGTCACATTTTTATACAGCTGAACTACTTGAACGATTTCTTCAAAGTATGAAATAAAAACATTCTTTCCTTCAAAGCAGCCATGCATGCTTTCTTCTTTATTCTGTTTGTTCAGATTTTCTTTTTAAGTCAATAAACAATTTATACCTTGTATTCATTGCATGAAGAACAAATTCTACTCTATTACTAGTATCTGCATTCTGTTTACAGCATCAGCTGCTGAAAATTAAGTATTTCACATATATGTCTTAAATTGCCTTCTAAGATTTAAGTGCAACCCTAAATTCTTTTCTCCCCAGCAAAAGTTCTAATTGTATTTGGCAGGAACGGAGTCTGGAGTGACATCTCTGATTATCTTCTGCCAAGCCTCAAAGAGCTGCTGTGTCCTCTTTCCCAGCTCCCAGGAGAGAACCAGTACAGTAAACACCATCTTCTTAGGTACTACATGTAGCAGCAGCATACGTGTTCGCAAAGGTCACCTAGCAGAAGTCATTCCTGCCAACTTCCCTTCAAATCCAAACAGTTATTAAGAACTATTTAAAGCAGCCTGCTTATACATGGTGGAGTGAACCCAAACTGCATGTTATAGCTCTCCTTTGTTATAAATGGATAAGATTTACTCAGTTATTAATAGAGTGCAGGAGATGGATAAGGGTATTTCTTATATAAGGAAACCAAAAATTTACTCAGTCCTTTTATATAGCCAAAATATGGCACTTCAGCCTATATAAGACTCTAGAAAGATGAAACAGCCATTCTTGAATGCTTTTTCTCTTTGAAACTTATTTTCTTACACATATCTAATAAAGGAGATTACCTACAATATTCAGTCAACTTCTATTTATTATTTTCTTTGTTTCCTAGACAGACTAATAGGATTTTCAGTACTACATCCTGAAATTCATATTCAAAAGCAACAGCAGCAGAACCTTTGCCATGAAGACCAGAGTACCATGAAGGGTTTTGTTGTGTGGTTCTTCAGAAGGTATTAAAATGCAGTCAGTAACCTCATCCAGCAGAGAGACTCTATGAAGAAAAAGTAATGACAAGCTTGTAAGAATCTAGAAGGTCTAGTTGCTCTCAAATCAATACAAAACAAACTCCTTTGTGGGAAATCTTAATTAGTTATCAAACCATTTCTTCCGAGGCATGTTGGATTCATGTACTCATACCCCTATTTGGTTAAGAAATGTTTTAAAGTTACCCTGGGCTCTTCTGCTCTGTGCCGACAGGGTGTTCCTGTCATTCTAACATACTTACACTTTCCTCCCCTCCAAGTCATGCCACTGTGCAGGTCCATTTCTCTTTGTGTTGTTGTATCTCTTCTGTCCATACCTCTGTGCCTGCCAGGCCAAGTCCTGCTCCATTTCAGTGTGGAAGCTGTCTTCTCCTCCTGCATTCTTCTGAGAGGCCTGTTGTCACTTCTGCAATCTCTGTCCCCATATCCACCACTGCAGTGCCCAAGAGCACTTCAGAGAAAGTCTTATTGAACCCCCACACCAGGACCAAAGAGTGGTCTCCAAACTGAAGGTGAAAACCACCAAAGAGATGGAATGTGTTTGGTGCAAAATGGGCAATTGGAAGAAATTAGCAGCACTGAGTTTACAAACTGATTTTTTTAATAGGATAATATCTATGACTATGCTCAGATTTGGTTTTATGGGAAAAAAAAAAAAAAGAAGAAGAGCTGTAACTCATAGATAGGTAACTTTCCTTTGAGTCTTTTTTTCTAGTATCTGGATATTCCAGATCTGCTTCACACACCGAAATACCCCCAAATGGTCTGATTTTATATTTTTTTTTTTTAAGCTGCAGAACAATATGCTTTTCTCCAGTGAGATTCTCAGAAAGATCAGGAACAAAATTACAGAAAATAGTATGAGTCTCTGGCAGACCTGCAGCTCAAGAAACTTCATCCTCTAAGTTTAACAAAGTTATAAGCTTCTCTAATTTGAGGTTCTGGGCATTATAATCAGAAGGCATGCAACCAGCTCCAAGTACTATATTACTGATGTCCAACATAAGAAATAATATGAGCAGCAAATCAATCTAGCTTGTTTCACTGGGCTCTGCAATTACAAATCAGGGAAGAATCACCTGAAGTTTTTTAAACTCTGTTTTCAGACTCCTGCCTCCTCTGGCTGGCTGCCTGTGAGAGTCTGCATCTCGGAAAGCGCCTCCCTGATGCATTGTTTCCTGAAAACAAAGAATACCAGAAGGCAAGCATAATTATTCTCATTGTTGGATACTTGAAACAAACGGCAGGAGACATAAATTATGAGAAGACCTGTAAGCCTGTATCTGATGAGGAATAAGGAACTGTTGCAAAGACAGAAAAACTGAAGCACAAAGGCATGTAACATTTTACGCATTAATAATGTAATCAAACTTTTTAAGATCACAGATCTTTCTCATTTTTTTCAGAAAGGCATCAGAGTGTTTGCCTTAGGACATAATTTATCTGAAGCATTTAGTCTACTGTCATTACCAGGCAACTGCAGGATAACAGGTTTTTTATTAATTGACTTATTTAACCTTAAAGCACCTAAACCATTTTCTAGCTCTATCCTGCGAAAAGTTCAATATTCACAGCTGAAAACAGTTTTTTTGAAGTATGTGTGAGTTTTAAGTAGCATTTGGGGCTTATCATTAGCACAAACACTCAAAAGGCTAAATATAACCCTGGTACATTACGAACTAGCATTACAGTTGCCACTGGAGTTCATTCTGTAAAACACAATTCCATTTCACCTTTCCCTAGGCCCAATAAAGCATTTCAGGGGTGTCCAGAGGCCCAGAAGGATAAAAACAAGACCTTATTTTACAAAACTGATAGCTGCAAACCTGTCTTAGATGCACTGGGGTTTTCCCCACGGATTAGATGCCAAGAATATTTCAGTGCTTGTGGGCTACTTTGCTAGTAACATGTTCATTTTTCATGCACAAGTTTATTTTTACTTACACTAACAGAAAAACTTAAATCTTTCTAAGAGTCCTGGAAAAGTAGAGCTCAAGTTTTGAGTTTGTTGTTTTTTTCTTAATTTGGGAAAAAAATGGGATACAGAACAGTTTTTAAGATCAAAACCACTGGGGTCAGTACAATAATTTTGTTTCTAGTGGGATGAAGACTCAATCCACATTCCTATTATTGTTTTGGACATAAAAAAAAAGGGCAAAACTTAGTAAAAAAGTATAATTTCAAGACTAAAAATCCCAAATCAAAAAATAAAGAGCTCACTGTCAGACTGTCAATAATCTCTTATATAAAAAAAAATCTTTAACTAATCCTACTAATTACATGTATCTAGTTTGTCAATCCAAATTCTCCTTCTTCCAAGTGGCACTCACACACTTTGTCTGAAATCTACGGTTCAAATTCATCCTTCAGCACTTCAAAGTTTATTTACTACGGCAGCATATCTAAACTAGAATCCAGAAAGCTACTGGTCTAGGAGGAGAGCAAAGCAAGGAAGGAAGCTCTATGTCCAGCTGGCAGTCACTGAATGGAGGAACCTAAGTTAAGGAAACTGCAGATCTTTATGGATTATGGTAAAAAACACCTGCTGCATCCATTCTTCAAGAAGTTCTGCCATGGTCAGCACTAGAGAGTTAAAGAGAGGTGGAATAAAATAAAAAATTTTTTTTAAAAAAGCAAGTTATAAAGACAGGCTGCAGAAACTAGTTTTGCCATGCATGAGATCTTTTATTTCTTGAACTTTCCAGACTGAAGTGGTTATGCAGACAACACAGAGAAAACAAAGAGAGCCAGCAACTTCCCAACCTGAGGACAGGTTTTCTGATGATGTAGTCCATCACAAAATTTCTCAGTCTCTCCAAGAATGGGCATAAGTATAGACCCACATCTCTATTAAATTGCAAACTTATTTAAAAAAATATTTCTGATTGCAGCTTTTAAGTGGGGTGCTGCCAGAAATATGCCTGTAATCTCCTTGTTGAGCACCTGATGCACAGGTGGATTGGAAGAAAACTGTATTCCCTGTAACTAGTCCCCAAAGCAACTATTGCCTAGACTTCCAGGAGAACTCTCTATCTCACGTCCCCCACTTCCCACTAAACATTGTGGAGGTCTGAGCACTTCCGAGAAATCTTGGCCAAACTGTCTAGTTTCCTAACAAGCAATTCCTACTACTCTTACTATTAACAATAAATGGTCTACCAGAGCTGGGCAAGTGGGATTGCAGCCCTGCAAGTTTATGAAAGTACCTAAGCAACTTTAGCAGTATGTGCCAACTCTTAATGTGTTGGTTTTAAAGTGCTGCTGTAGTTCACTGCATGTTTAATTTTTCATAGTTTATACATTTATAACCGTTGCTGCTGGTGGTATAGGGAGGCCTAGAATCAGAAGGTCGATATCGGATCACTTTAAGGTCTAACCCACAAATTACTTCTTCCATGGTGTCAGCTGGAGGATAGAGTTGAGGGAGCTTGCAGACCCTTCTGAGGAGAAATAACACTCTTCTGAGAGCAGTCAATGAATTCATCAAGAATTCTCTAGGCTGCCTCAGGTGTGGGGCAGAAGCTCAAATGGTCGCTCTCCCATATAACAACAGGCTACACCAGGCCCATCGTTAGCAAGATTAGGAAAAAAAGTGATAATAAATCAACAAAACAAACACAATACCAAACATATTGACAGTACTGTAGCATCAGGATGCCCAGGACCCTCATCTTGACCTCTGTTCTGTATTGTCTTTTAAGCCTACTGGGCCTGAGTGAGCCTTCCTCTGAGCCACTTGGACCCACAGCTCTGTTCCTGCCTTCCCTTCTTCTACTCCTAGTCCTTTCCACACCGGAAGGATTGCAGTTTCTGCACAGCCCCTCTGCCCTAGCACTGGGGCAAGTAGAAGCCAAGCTGAGCTTTTTGCATCTCTTCCCTTTAATTGGTGACACACCACTTTTGTCTGAGAAAAAGGGATTAGGTGGGACAGAGGAAAAGGTGTTGTGTTTCTGGACTTGAAGACCCAAGGGAGAATGAAGAAGTTCTGGGGCATGAACATTTCTATAGAAGCCTCATGCTCCAAATGGAGAGAAGCTGTGAAATTTTGCTGAGGTAGAGGAACTTTCTCCAGGGAAGAAGATGCAACATAGGGACCTCTGCAACCAACTGGGTCACAGCCTCTACCACAAAATGAAGTCTTGGGATGACTTTTAAGATAAGTTCAGCCAGGCTCCACCAGTGATGACATGCCTTCAACAGTTACTACTCATGATGTTTTGCTTGGTTTTTAACGGCATTCTGACAGAAGACAGCAGGACCTTCAACATCTTATACGTTCAACCATAGCCAAAGGGATATATCATCATTCAGAAAATTAATTGCACAAGACAGTGATCAAAGAAGACACTCCTACCTACAGATTCTTTATCCACAGTAAAGCAATGAAGGGTGCTAAACATTTGCAACTACATTTCCAACCATGTATTCTCCAGCCACAAGATCTATTTTGGATGACCTCTATAGACTCAGTCCTTAAGCAAGTCCCAGAATTGCCTATGATCTCCCTGTGGCACAGAAGATGTTACTAGAGCTCCAGCAAGCAGTACCACTGGAATAGTTCTCCTGGGTGGCACATCTCTCATCCCATGGAGCAGCTGGCTTGTTCGTTGCCGTCAAAGACATACTGACTTGGCAGACACCAAACAGAGCCAAATCTTGTCACCTCTGCTGCCACTGGGTTGTTTACTGTCCCTTACCAGCAACATTTCACTGGATTAGGTCCAAAACATGAAAAAGCTGATTGCAAGATGACCACAGACAGAGAAGATCATTTCCCAGTCAGGTCCAGGAAGAACAAAATCTCCCCTCTCCTACGGCTACTTAATTCTACATATTAACCCTTGGCATGCTGCAGGTCCAGCTGGGTTTCTTTCAGTACCAGTGTGCCATTAGCAGTAAAGAGCAATCAGTCTTCTTAAAAACAGAGTATTGATTACACTAACAGTATGAACACAGAAAGTAGACAAAGTAATTTTAGAATAGAAGTCTTTATTTTGTGTTCATCTCCTTATCATTGCATAACGATAGCACAGGTCAGCCTGACTTCTTCAGATGCACAGCAGAGAACCACTTTGGTCTGAGCAACCCCCCTAATAGCTTCCTCTTTTGGAAAAAGATCTCTTTTTAGCCATCCAGAGCTTCTCTGCTCAGATCAGCTCCAGCACTTCCTCTGCATTTTCAG
>NW_009729521.1:0-2572 GCF_000703405.1 Apaloderma vittatum | reverse complement strand
TCCTGCTTGCTTTCTCAACAGCCCTGATTTAACATCTCTGTACAGCAACTGTCCTTCTGACTTTGTGAATATACCTTGTCCATAAGACAGAGCAACTGCACTTTTATGATATGCTGTTATTCTGTAAATACTGGTGGAGAGTTATGTTACAGAGACTTATGTTAATTCACTGTCAAGTGGCTTGAGGTTTAAAGCACCACAATATCATCAAATTAAATTAATGCAGAGTTGGATCAAACTCAAGATATACCTGCAAATTTATATATGGACAAATGACTTTTTAAAAATACCTATTCAGAGGGGCTGATATTTAATTTTTTTTTAATTTATTTACTCAAAGAATACATTTGGAATAATAAAAAGGCAGAAAACCACATACACTGAATATTCTCGAAAACAAGGAGCACAGACACTTGTGTCTATTTCTAGCATTTAATTTCTGCATATGATACACAAAGAAATAAATGTGCATATTGAATGCAGTTGTATTCATTGCATACAGATGATTTCTCCTCTGAGGAACATTTTGGACATATTTAAGTTCAGCTCTCTGGGAATACTTTACAATGTCTTCTTTCAAAAGCAGTTGTCCACACTGCTCTTTTAAGGCCCATTCCTACCATTGTTCGTAAGTGCATTGGGACTACTCATCTGCACATGGCACGGTTTAAACCTTATCAGATAGATAAATAAAGGAGCAGATGAGGCAAGGCAGAAACCTCACAACACGCTGTTGCATTGTGTGACGGGAGGACAAAAAGGTTACATATACACCATTTCATACGTAGCAGCTGTCTGATACGCACTTACTACAAAACTTATCTAGGTCTGTGGAAGACAGAAGAAGAACTTCGAACAAACAGTATGAAGAGACAAGTTTTCTCTTGAGCACTTGAAGGCTAAGCTATATCTTCTATACTTTGAAAACTATACACTTCTTTTGACTGGGATTGCTTTACCCAGAAGTATGGTAACGTATCTTAGCAACAGTGCAAGGGGGAAGACTTACTGTACTGTAAAAGAATTAAAACAAAATGTATATAGCTACTGACTGTTATAAATACATCCCTACCACTCTGAGGGGGTGTTCAATTATACTCCTGATTACCTTTCACATTTCCTTTTTCAAAGGGGAGGTGGGAATTTCTCCAGTTTACAGCTCACCCATGAAGAGCCCGAAGCCTTTTCATTTCCCTTCAGCTTCAGCTCCGACTAGACAGGCCTTACAGTGTAACCTGTCACTATCCCAGCTACATTAGAAAAAGCCATTAGTGTTGCACCCTGGAGATAACCCCTTTGTGTGAGCCATGCTGCCACTCCCTCAGGTGTTCAGCTGCCATCAGCCTACAGCAGCATTTTCCAGCTCTGTCTAGAGCAGGTGAGACTAGGCATACTGAGACTGCAATATTTCACATTCCTACTTGTCAGGCAAACCCAAAGCTTTGCAGCAGGAGGAGTTAGCAAAATTTTCACCTTTTACTAAGATGTGTAGTCTCCCACAAGTAAAATAACCTCCTGAGCACATGCCCTCCGCCCAAGCGTCCAGCCAGGCCAAGCCCCTTGCAGGCTGAAGATGCAGGAGAAAACATTCAACTGCACTGGAGGCATGCTGATTTAAGAGAGAAGGTACAAAGTAAGAGCAAGGGCTCCAGATTTTAAGTGACGGAGCTAGAGTAGTGAAAACATCAGTGAAAAAAATGAAAACACCTTTTTTTCCTTCAGCCAGGGCAGGTGGGTTCCAATTTTCTTTCTAAAGGATGCAGCTTTGGCAGTGAGTATGAATAACAGCCTCACCCGAGCACCCTTCTAGCAAATGGTTTGCTCCACCTTTCCTGGGAATGAGTACTACTACTGCCTATCTCCTAGTGAAACTTCACTTAATACCTGTGAACCACCTGCAAATCTTGCAGATGATTATTCCCTCTCAAGGGAGGGAAACCTTGTAGTTTACTACGGCAGGGGATGGATCTCACGCCATGCAACCTGGAGCAGATTTACAAACAAGGACAGCCCAAGTGGTTGCCTACGACAGCAAATTGGTCAGGGGATAGTGAGAGTATGCAAGATTTAGGTTAGATATTTTTCAACTTTATCTACTACAGAGGATGGCAGGGAAAGGTCAGAAACAAACATAAAGTGATTTGGCTTAGACTTGCCCAGTGTTATTTTTCAAGGCTTTTGGACTGTCTGCTTCATCCAGAGAGCTACCCGGCATGGTCATTACTACAGAGGTGCAGAGACTAATTCCCCTCTAAGTGTTCCCATCTTTCGAAAGGCCGCACTCGACTGCTGTTATTAATTCCGTGCATGATGAACACATTTAAAACCTCGCAGGCTTTCTCACAAGCGGACGTCTCTCACGCCTTGCTCTTATCAGTACAGCAGATGAATTTACACACACACACACACATATATACTGACTCCTGAGAAATACGCCCCCCCCGCCGCTGTGAAAGGCAGCTGCGGTCACCTGCGCCACACGCACACGGACACGCGTGGGGGAGACACACCCGTATCCCCGAGCAGTCCCACACTCCTACCTTCCTCCTCCTCATCATCACCCTTCCCGACA
>NW_009729520.1:0-4291 GCF_000703405.1 Apaloderma vittatum | reverse complement strand
TGAACGCGCGTAAAACGGCGTGGCCGTGAGATCCGCGTTTGCCTGCCTTGCTCCCGTGTGGTATTTTGACGAAACGCGGCTTCCCGAGCGCTTGTCCCACAGAAGGGCTGCAGCCGATGAGGGGGATTTGGGCTGGTGTCTCCCCAGAATAACCAGAGAGAAGCAGAGCAGTAATTAACATCTTTAGCTGCGGTCTGGGGGAGGATAGGTCGTCTTACTCTAAACTTGCTCTGAGCTCCCTTTATGCAGCTCTTCCACCCAGCCCCGGCCTACGCTGACCGCTGGCACTCACATCTCCACTGTGGCTGTACCGTGTCCTCTTGGGAGTTGTAGAATCATAGGCTGGTTTGAGTTGGAAGTGTAGTGACAGGACGAGGGGCAATGGTTTTAAACGAGAGCGGGGTAGATGTAGATGAGAGATCACGAAGAAGTTCTTTACTGTGAGGGTAGTGGAATACTAGAGCAGGATCCCCAGAGAGCTGGTGGAGGCTCCATCCCTGGAGGCATTCAAGATCAGGCTTGATGAAGCTCTGAGCAACCTGATCTAGTTCAAGATGTCCCTGCTCACTGCAGGGGAGTTGGACTAGGTGACCTTTAAATGTCCCTTCCAGCCCAACGCATTCTGTGATTCTATGATTAAAGATTATCAGCCTTGGGTGTTATGGGAGAAGCAGCTTCTCTGAGGTGAGGAACAGAGATGCTCTTTTCCAGCTTAAAGCCTTGGTGCCTCTTGGAAGCCAAATCCTGTCTGTGTTCTGTGGGAGAAGCCAAGCCAAATGTTGCCTGGTGCTTTTGCACTGCGGTCTGTGCACACAGAGATCTGAGGGAGCCGATTGTTTATATGTATATAAACATTCCTACTTTCAATTTTAAAGAGAGTAGGGATGGGAAAAGCACATAAATAAAACAGGATAGCTGTGATGGGGAGGATGCTGCATGGCTGCTGGATGTTAGAAGCTGAGAGATGCGTGAAAAATGAGGCCAGTTTCTGTATTTGGCTCCTCTCTGCTTTTCTGGGAGATAAAATCTGTTATGAAATATCTTACCACTATTTTGACTTATGTTGCATTGTGTTTGCCTTCACTGTCTTTCACAGAGTATTTTCATTTTGTCTGCGTAGTCCTGTGGAGACCAAGGGCTGGATGTGAAACAGAAGTCCAAGTTCTGTGGGATCCAAGAGAATTTTAGGAGGAGGCCATTCACTTCTTACTGTACACATTTCATCTGAAGATCAGCTACCATTAGAAGACTAAATAGAGAAGTGATCACCTCTTCCTAGTCTGTTAGCATTGACAGGTAAGATACTTCCATAAAAAAATTGATTCCATAGAGTTATAGATCAAATATGGGGAGAAAATCTTTTGGAATCAAGTGTCTTTTCTAAAAATACAAATTTAAACCACAGTTTTTGATCTTAAACTGCTCCAAATCAATTCATTAGATGTTTCACAGAAATACCCGGCAAGAAAACTCAAGAAAAAACATTTCCATTTGTGCCCTTGACACAGGAGTTTAATGCAATGTTTAGATAAGTTAGCATTTGATGGTCCTCTTAGCAATTGAAAACATAATGCATTTTTAGTGGAGCCAAAATTGTATCTAACCAGTACCCACCAGCCTAGCGCTAATATATAGATGTATTCTTTGGGTTCATGGTATGCCTGAATATACTATGTCCAGGATAAGGGGAAGTGACAAATTAAAAGCACCTTAGCTGGAGCTGGTAACAGTTACCATGAATTATCCCTTGTTTACTTTTAGCCCGTGTCAGGAGCTGTCACATGCAGTGAATGCACAGCAGTTACAATAAATAGAAAAGCAGTCCTCGCATGCACAATGATAAGCCAGCCCCTGCAGAGATGGTGAACCCCTGGAAAGCCAACATGGGTCAGCTGCCCTGGCTTTTGCCCCTCCCAGCTTAAGCTCCTGCCTGACTTGAACTTGCTAACAGCCTGCACACCATGGCTGGCCTATGATTCTACCCTGGCAAAACCAGGACATCCCTACAAGTCATAAAAGTGGTGTTGGAGGGGAATGCTCAGTTGAGGACTAGAAAGCTGAAGTAACAAGCTGTGATTTTTCTGCCTGCCTAAATACTGTGGAAGCTTCACAGAGGTTACTGACCTGGCATCTGGCAGAAACTGGGTTTCCCTACTGCCTAGGTTTGGACTAAAGCCAGCACTTTATCAATTTTCTGTGGCCTTGCCTTTATTAAAGAGAGTTTCTGATTAACCTCTCAGTGGTAGAGTTGTCCTTTTGAGAAAGAAAAAATCCCATAATGACAGCTGAATGATGCTAACAGAGGAAGCAGAGTCAGCTCTACAAGTGTAGTTGCTTACCCAGCCGCAGTGCCAGTGCCTGTTAGCCTCTCACCCACCTTGCCATCTCGTAATCCACCCTCTCATTTCAGTCATAGTAGAGAGTAAGAGGATTCAGACACATGATATTCCCAGGCCTTTCCTGAAAACGAGTGGTTTGGGAGAGAGACTCATGTAGCTCTCAAATGAGGGAAAGAAGAAACAATGCCATGCATATGTTTTTCCATGTCTAGCGATGAGTACTGGTCAGTTCATTACATGACAGGTCACAGTACATATTATCAATACGTGATATGTCTTATCTTAGTCAAGCAAGAGATAGATATGGGGGAGCTGTGAGTTTTTGGGACATGACTCATTGTGGGAGGTTAGGAAGTAAAGGGGCAGGAACGAGGTGTGTTACAGGGAGGCCTTAATTATCAGAAGGGGACATTGGGATATTACATGGGACGTGGGCGGGAGCTGAAGGTATTGTAATGGGAGGGCATGGAGACTGCAGGGGAAGCTTGGGTTATTGTGATAAGAAGGGATGACATAACTGATACAAAACAAGGCTTCATTCCTGGCACTGCTGACACAGCAACTTGTTTTCTGACAAGCGAAGAATAGACCGTGATCTGGTAGCAGTAAGAGATTTGCTAGAGAAACAAAAAGTGCGAGTTGCAGAACTACAGATAATGGAAAATGAGAGGTAGAGGAGTGCCTGGGGTAAAGTGATTTAGTGCAAAGATCAGAAAGAAAATAGACTAAAATTTCTACAATAACTGAAATAAAAGGAAGAAGCACATGAAAATGCTATCGATTGCATTTAATGAATAGAAGCTATATCTGATTAATGTCTAACATGAATATGAAGATTAACGTGAAAAGAAATAACATAAATGGATATTTTCATGATCTGTTGATCACAGGCAGTGTGTTAACATTGCAGGAGGAGGGAACAGAGCAGTGGGAATTGGCTGGAATATTAACTGCAGCAATTCTTCACTCTGGATAGTGACCTGTTATGAGGGACACTGGCTAAAGATCAGCATAGACACTCAAATGCTTTTAATGTCAAGGTATTTTTTCAGACACTTCCGTGTTCCTCCAGGCTTTTTGAGGAGTGATGACTGTTGGGTAGAGAGAGGATTCACCTAACAAAGCGATGCATGAATGTCTTTGCCGATAAGCTTGCCGGTCTCATAAGGAGGGCTTTAAACTAGGTTATTTTGAAGGATGGAGAAGCAATCTTGTCAGACCTAAGCTGGAAGAGAATTGGAAGAGCTAGGAGAGATGTGCTGACAGAGAGGCAGTGGTCGATAATGGGAAAGCAGATGCAGGACAGTGGGATGGCAGAGGCTGTTCCTCTCTGCCGGAGCAAGCAGCATGGTTGGGGACCCATCCCACATTCCTGCACACAGACTAGCATTTACAGGGACCTCAACAGGCTGGACATGTGGAACAACAGATGCTTGCTACATGAAGTTCAGCAAAGACACATGTAAAATCTTGCATCTAGGACACATGGGTTTTGGCAAGAGTGGCTGGATGCACATCTGCACTAACTTACAGTCCATGACAGTTTTTACTAACTTAGATTCTGCACTGGACATTATTAGTGTGTGATCTCTAGCTTGAACTCCTTGCTCTTGCTCCATGAAAAAAGCAATTAATAGAGCTAGTTCCTTTACCCATTTTGCCCTGAAAATAGTATATCATTGGCTGGTTTTAATTTATCTTAAATGCTTGAAGCAGCAGTGGCAGAATATGCTTTTCTAATCTATTATTTTTCCACCTGCCAGCACAGAAAATTCACCATAAGGCATCTAGGTAAATCCTCATTCTGCAGCAGAGTTGCAGCATCCTTCTATAGTCAGCAAAACTAGACTTCCTCATGTTGCTGCACCATCAGGTTAAAAGAAGCTATTAAATTCTTTACCTTTGTCTCAGAAGTACGAATTCCATGTCTCTAAAATGGAGAGACATGGATT
>NW_009729519.1:0-17062 GCF_000703405.1 Apaloderma vittatum | reverse complement strand
GCCCTGGCTGCAGCGGCGTTTGCTGCTGGTGTGAGGCCGGGGAGCTCTAGTGCACGTAGCCCATGGCAGGGGGACGAGCTAGATAACGTTCTGCTGTAATGGCTCTGGGTTTAGGAAGCTGACGCTTCAGATATGATGGGCATGTGCCTTTTGAGACTGCAGGGAGAAGGTATGCGGTATGGCCAGGTGTGTGTTTGTGACTTGCGCTGGTTTTTAAATCATGACGATTTAAATTCCCCTTTTTCCTGCTGTAAAATTAACCCAGAGATACAGTATGGAGTCCTGTAGTATTTGACGTCGACACTAGGGGTGTCTCCTGCTTTTCACCGGTGCCAAGAAATCAACGCCCTTTTGTAATAAACATTCATTTTAGCCTAAATTATCCAGTACCCTGGCTGCAGGAAGACTCTGGCAGTATTTTGGGTTTACAGCTGAGGAAATATAAGTGGTTTAAACTCTTTCATTCTTAACCCCTTAGGAGCAAGGCCAGCTGTTTATCACATTTTGCATTAGAGCTCACAGGGCCTAGGAGCCAAAAATGGGTTTCCTTCTGTTTTTAGGCAGAGCATTGCAGTCTTTCTTTTAAAAAATAAAGTTGTAGCAGAAACCAACGTGCCATGCTCAGGCTGTCTTTGTATGTACGCTTTAATGTCTGTTAGATGTGCATTTGAATAAATATTTTGAGCTTATACATGTCAAAGGTTCGGTTTCAAATTGGGACTAAACCAGTGTTCTTACTAAGTGCTTTCACGCAATTTTCAAGTACATTAAGACTGTTGAGAAAAGAAGGCTTGTATTTTGAGAACAAGGTATTAATGAAATTGAGACTTAAAAAGAAAAAGGTTGTTTTGAGAAGTTACACCATGGTTGCAATACTGCTAATTGCAGTGTATATACAGAACAGAGATCGTTTTCCACACAGCAGTTGTCCTCATGCTGCCATTAATTGAGTCTTCTGAGAAATTTATGTTCTTAAAGACTTGCCTGATGAGACATACTAGCATGTATAAAAGGAAGGAAAATTTTATTTAACTGTGATGCCTGTATGTGTTGATGACCTGTAACGAACCTAACTTTTGTGTATGTGTCAACTTTGATTGTTTTTCCTTCATACTGCTGTAACTAAAGCTGTCCTAGCGTCTTTCAGTGGTGTAATCATGTTGATTAATACTTTGTGACTTAATTGAATGGTATTGGTGTATGATGCAGTTGTAGTGTATAAACACGGATGCTGGGAAGAAAGATACGCTGAATATTATCTCTACCAGTAAAGGGGGGTGTGTGCTCACATAAATGGTAACACCACCAAGAGAATTTTCACTGTAACTGTGTTTGCATGCTGGTTCTGATAACACCTGATCTGAGGTGCCTTGTAGTCTGAAAACCAAGCTTAAACTAAACACCTAATAAAAATTAAAAAAAAAACCCCTAACACCACATTTAAGTTGCCATTCTTTTTGCTGTCATTACCCTGTGGATGTTATTACTGAAAGAATTCAGTTTTAATGAAGGAGTAGACGTTGTTTCAGCCGTGACTTTATTAAATAGAGCAACTCTCTTTCACTGGAATAACGTTTCTTTTGTGTTCTCACAGGACCAGAGAGCTGACAGGTATAGTGAAGAAAGAGGTGAACATATTGTTGTGTTCATAGTAGGTAGCTTAAAGTAAAACATAAACACCTAGTGAGTTAAAGAATGTAGTTCTGGATATTTTGGTGTAGCCAGTTCTAAAATAATCTCTCAGGCAGAGCATAAGATGATGAGTCCATTACATAATGCTGGAAGTAATGTTGATAGACTATTTCTGGCAGAGTTGACTTAGCAAGTTTTTCCTATGAGTAGTGTTTTCTAGGAAAAGGTGAGTAGCAGAGATGCTGTTAAATGGCCTTGGTTTTGGATAGATAAATTTGGTTTTCTTGGTCCGTGTTCTGGTTCATACCCAGCTCTTGAGCTTTATCATTGGAGGAAGGAAAACAGAGTTGCCCAGGATTCACCCAAACCATGTTACACAGCTCACCCATCTTCTTACCTAGACTCTGTTCTGTTGTTTTGACTCGTGTAACTTGAGCAGTGGCTCTTCTGGTGCATTTTCTCCAGCTGAAGCTGATCTAACAGTGTTTCTGAATTGCTGAAGCCATGACCCACCAAAACATTTTTTGCTATTAAAAAACCCAAACCCAGAAGACCATCTTAAATCATTGTTTACTGTTTAGCAGGGAGGGTATTAAATAAATCAGTTCTTAGCTGAAGAAAAAACTTGTTATTCCATCACCAAACCAGAACTTCACTGCTGTCATCACGAACATCTGAATAGTCCGTTCATTTTTGTAACAGGTGGCCGGAACTGAGAGGCACTCACATGGTCTGTCTTACGTCTTGCAGCCGACTTAGTGGTGGTCTTCCACAGGTGGAATAACTGGTCTAGCATTCAAACTGTGTAGGACCTAAGAAGTATTTGGTAGGCTCATTTAAGCCAGTTTGTTTAATAAAAGGTTTTATTTTGGAGGTAATTTTCAGAGGCATAGTTTAGATGCCAATTTGAGTATGCAAATTTACTTTGTGGTTACAAGGAAGACAGATCCTGTTGATGGAGGAGGAAAGAGACTTTTAAAAGTAATTATATTTTTTCACTATTTCTGTGGTAGAAGTAGAATTCTGGCTCGGAGTTAAACTATTAACAGTAGAGAGGAATAAAAATGGTATAGTTTAAGGGAAGATGTCTTGTGGTGGATATACCTCAGAAACTTCAGAATAGTCGTTTTCTAAGGCATCTGATTTAGCGCTAAACGGGAAGCTTTCAGAGAATAAGATTAATAACTTTTTTTTTTAAATTGTATCTTAAAGGAGATGGGACTATCTTCTGTCAGATCAGGGTGAGAAAAAGGGGCTTCAGTAATTCTGGTATTTCTGAGGAAACATGAGGCAGAAAATGCACAATTTGGTGCCAAACCATTTATTGGTCTGCTTCTGTGTCGTTATTTCCCTAATTTTTATATGTTAGAAAGACCTACAAAAAGTTCTTAAGGTGTAGCCAGGCTACCATATCATTTTTAATTGGTATGATACATATTTTCAAGAAGAAATCTAACAGTGGAGATCTTAAACACCCAGCTACAAGAAAGCTTTGAATTCGTGCTTGCCCTGCAGTGTTGCAGAAAGAATAGCTTTTTTAATTGTAGATATGCTTGATAGTGTTCTCCTACTGTAATTCATATATTATACTTCCATAAGATTTTCCAACCTTATTCACTACTAGTAGAAGAATTCTTTTGCTTTCTCTCCCCTTTTTAACTGCCTGTGTTTATCTGAATTTTGTTAAAGTTGTGTTCTTTCCTATAATGTTGCAAGTCTGAATGGTAGTTGAGCATGAAACTGTCAAGACTTGGGTTTAGTTGTTTGAAATGGTGACCAAAAATTGCGTTTGTAGGAAGAGCTTTTGTGTACTTTGAGCTCATATATGACGTCTTGAAAGCAATTTGCTCTGGATTTCCTCACTCCTCCTCTTTCCTCCTAAGCCTGTCCTCCCTGCTCCAGGTAGTATAATCTGTGAACTTCTAATCAGGAGAAAAATGGCACTGCGCTGTTGCTGGTTGATGAGCAGCCAATTAATTTAGTGACACATTTTCCTGTCTTTTATCCTTTCCCTCTTCTGGCCTAAATGTTCTTCTCTTTTCCTAAGCTTGTTTTTTCCTGTGTGTTCCCTACAGAAGGACCACAGGGGCAGAGGAGACTGACTGTTCCCATGCTTCCTACATGCTAGTTCTTTGCCAGAAATCAGCAGCAGAAATAGGGAAGGTGCTACTGTGTGGTGTCCTTGTCACGATCAAACTCCTCTGCTTCTGGAGGAGCGAGCGCTGCAAGGATGGGGGAGTAAGGATTGAAGTGATGGGGAAGGAGTGATGAGAGGCATGGATCTGCATCAAAAGAGAGGAGTGAAAAGTGCTGGTGCTTAAAGGTTACACAGTTGCAGCCTTCTGAGCAGGGTGTTGTAAGGAAACAAGTATCTGCTTTTACTTGCCTGTCCCTGTTAATTAAAACAAAGTAAAAGTTGGAACTCTTGGAAACTAAGAGTTTTATTGGCTGACATGATTATATAAATTACTTAAACGTGTTCTTTCTTTCCCAAAGACCATAAGAGCTTCTCTTGCTGTACTCGCGTGAAGCTGGTAAATGTTGTCCTTGTCCTACAAATGAAAAAGGTTGAGGACGTGACAAGGTAATAACTTATCCAAGGCCCTTTTTATTGCTTCGAAGTTTACATTGCAGTATGTGATGTTGGAAATGGATAATGTGTTTGTGGCTCTGACAATAAGTCTGAATCAAATTAACTGCTGTGAATTTTAAGGTCTTGGGGCTGACGAGTTATTGGAGTTAGCAGGCAGCCACTAGAACAGTGGTCAGTGCTGTGCACTGTCCCTTTGGCTTAAGGTGGGTGACGGTGTGCGGTGGCTGAACGCATCGTCGTACCATTCCTCCTTTCTGTAGCATCGTGTTAGCTGCCTAGGGCGACTTCTTTTTGAGATTAGACCTGGAAATGGGCCTTATATATCTCATAAGAGCTATTTAGTTCCTTAGATGTCAGTGGCCTAAAGTAATGTTGACACTAGCAGTTTGCGAAAGATCTGCTACAAAGATTGCCTTGATGTGCTGAGTGGAGTGGGACAGGCTTGGGTATAGACCAATATCTTTTCATCTGGAATAGGCAGATGTTTCACTATACCAGATCAAGTATTTTGGGAATGTTTTCACTGCTCTTGTCTTGGATCAATGATCAGGGAGTTTAAATGACTTGAAATTTGTGATTTAAGTACAAGACTAGCAGCAATATATTCTGCTTGATATATGATGTAGCTAGATTATTTGGGTCACAGTTTGAAGTACTATATTCCTGCAGTAATAGTGAATATCAAGATAGATTTAACCAGAGTTAAACTATGGCTTGTCTTCCTGTTCAGATCTGTTCTATATAATTTGAATGGCCAAAGTTGACGGGGAGTTGGTTGGGTTTTTTTTTTTAAGTTTCAGGTGTATCTAAGAATAAACCCCTCCTCTTTCAAGAGAAGTAATTTTGGAGTGACAATTCTTTTAAATAGGAAAACTTAATCTTGACATTTTATATAGCTTTCTTAATGTGTAGCTTGAAAATTTTAATTTGGTAGCTATACTTCTAGGCCTTTCCCACAAACAGAAAGAAAATTGAAGTGTTTTATGTATCGTTTTTAGATTGTACCTAGCACAGTCACAAGCAAATTCCTACTTTAACTGTTTGGGAAAACTATGTAGGTGGTGCCCAGCAGCTGGAGACAGTACCTGACTAGGAACTTGGCAGTCAGTTGGCCCTGCTATTGACAATTCCGTTCCACAATTAAGGAAAAATCCTATGTGATATTAAAAACAGTCCTTAACTGCGTTAAAGAAGTCTCAGAAACCCTTTAAATGCTTTGGATTGAAGACCAGCATTGCTTATAAACTGCCAATAAAAATCTTGGCCTCCAAGCTGTAAACAGGTTGTGCCAGTTAGTAGGCTCAGGTGAATATTTGTGAAGTCTGTGTTGATGGACATTTTTAAGCAGACTGTTAAAGCAAAGAACCGGAACTCCCCCAGTAAGCTGATACTGTGCCTATTTTAAAAAGCTTATGCAGTTAGATTGAGGTTCGCAAACACTTTGTGTCGTTGTCCAATTTAGGGAAAGTAGGAATTAAAAAATGCAGTACAGTGTTTGTTAAAGTCAGAATTTGGGAGGGGCAGGAGAGGAAGGGATGGGATAACAGATAGGGAGCCCAGAAATGAAGGCCAGGGTTAATGGCTTTCTGGGAAGAAACCCAACTACTGGAAAAGTGGATTCAGCTGTGATTCTCACAAGAATATAATCTTAGGATCATCTTTAAATTCTGTGGAACTCCTTTTCTTCTTCCAGTATGTTTGTGACAAGTATGGAGGCTTTCTACCCGTTTATTTTAAGCAGCTGGAAACTTTGGAAAGGAAGTCCTCAGCTACTGTACCCCTCTTTTTTTCTACCCCTTCTCTGTTGTCATCCTGTGAATAGCTCCTCTCTACATTTATCAGGTGCTTGGGTTTTTTTATAATAGTAAACAACAAAACAGCTGTTGTTTCAGTGCTGTCTGTGTAGGTTTGAATAGCATCACTGAAGTTGAAAGAAGTCACTTGAATTCTCTCTGCTTAATAGTGCTATGGCTAGCAGAGAGAACTTCGAAAGTGATTTTATGTGGTTTATATTTATTTTTTTTAAATAAACTCCATGGGTGTGACTTTAGATCTGAGCTTATGAAGGAGCAGTTCTCATGTACTTCGTAGGCATGATGTCTGAACAGCTTTTTCAGTGTTGTGCATGCGATGATGTTCCCTTGGGGAAGTTTAATTTAGTCTTGAGCCGCTGCTTAACAGGCTTAGCACCTTGGCATCTGAGCAGCCGTGGGTCAATTTTCTTGATAACCCCGAAGGAGCGCTTCACAGATCTCTGAGCTAAAAGCTGGATTGTGTGTAGATCTGCCTACCAAGTCAGGGGAGAGGAGATAAACAGGAGAACTTCTAAACAGCAATAACAAAAAATGCCATATGAATAAATAGATGTGGTACTTTTATTTGACTTAAGTAGACTATCTTAGCACTGTAATCCCTGTTCTTCACGGGGGTATCTAGTAAAGTATCTGTTGCCTAAAAACTATTTCAGGGGTTCTTATAAAAACGGAGTTGCTTTTCCTGAAATATTTTTTTTTAAATCATTGAGTTTAATTACTGTAGTAATAAGATTAAAGATTATTAAATGTAACATTTGCACTGTGTACTACTGGTGTTACATTTTTATTTTCTATAGTGCACTGAAAAATACGATCAGTGACAAACGTCATTTATAAAATATGAAAGTAAGTTTGAATCTTGTGGAATCTTGAATGTTAGTATAACTTTACTTTTGGGGCAGCTGCGTTTGCCTGAGTTCAATTCTGAAAAATTCTGTTTGAGAGGCCTTAAAAAAATGAACAGTGAGCTACAAGGTGGTCGAGTGCCCTTTCTTGGTGGGAAAACAAAAGGCCATGTGAGTAAAACAGAGCAAAGTTGAGGGGAAGTAGAAGATGGTGGTTTAAGATTTAGGTATTGTATGTAATGATGTAGTAATGCTGTAATGCTCTACAACAGGAGGCAGAGCAGCTGAAGATGGTGGAAAAATTGCGAAGAGTTGGTTTGAGTGAGAGAGTGGGGGGTTTAAAGCAATAGTTTTATCCTGGCTACTTTCTCAGAGATCGTTTAGCATCTGTGCAGTGTCATACATGTTCTGTGAAGTCAACCCATGTTACCCAGCATCTCGCAAAGAGCAGTTAAAGCATGTATTTTAAAATTAGAAGTGTCCTTTGATTTGCAGTTCATATTACAGAGTGCTTTACAAACATGTACCTGTTATACACTGCCCTTAACGTTCGCAAGCAGGAATTGTTTGGAAGTATGGCCTCCAAAGAGAAGATGGGACGTAGCAGAAGGATGGTAGCTGATGGTTCTGTGGGCACGTTGTGTCTGTACGTGCCCGGTTGTGTCAGTCTGGGGGGGACAGGTGTGGTGACTGGTCCTTGGACATCCCTGGCCTAGGATGACTGAGCCTCCAGAGCTATTTGTAACTGTTACTGGAAGTCACTGAGGTTTTGCAGGGGTGCATCTGCCTGACTTTTGGGACCTGGGGACCCAAATAAACAGCAGTAACTTTTCTAATGCTGCTTTGTGTGTACATGTAGTTACGAAATTTTACAGCTCTTCGGGACAATTGCTTTTGATTGTATTGCTAGTTACAGCAATTGATAAGCTTCGGTTTCTGATGGGATGAAGGAATCTTTTCTTTAGCAAGTGCTATGAATCTTTACCAAAAATAATGCTAGCATATATAAATAAACAAGATTTTTGGATAATTTTTTTAATACTTGATGTGATTGTTTAAAAGATACTGAAACTGCGTTGGAATTCTAATTTAATCTTCTGAGTACTCTTTCATTAGCTTGTAGCAAAAGTACTAGATGTCCTTGATGCTGATGTTGCATTCCTGTACGTAAATGTAAGAAGCAAGTCAGTTCCTTCTCTGAAGAACTTAAAATACTCTATCTTTTTAATTGCATTTGAATATTACTTCATATAACCAACTCCTGAATGAGCATCATCTCCATGTTGTGATTTTTTTAAAAAAAAAGTCAGTGTTTTTTCCATGACACAGGGTCATATGAAGAAAACTGTCACAATATTTTGGAATATTCCATAGCAGTAAAAACCTCAATTGAAGCAGTTGCTATTTTTCTGCGCTTTACTATGTTTCATTTTGCTTTCCTTTGATCGGGAAGTCTATGATAATAATAATTGGAAGACTTTGGAAATTTGCAATGCATCTGTCTCGGAAAACAAATTCCTAATTTGCTGGAAGGTCTAGAGTGCTGGAAATTCTGAGTGTTTGCTTAGAATGGAAGCTAGTAATGCCTGGAAGACGTGTTTAATGTTTTGTAAAATATTTGATATTTAAATTACAGTGGTTTTGCTCCCTCTGTATTGGTTCACAGTGTTGGTAGGGCCTGTTGTCAAACCATATGACTCGCCTTTTATTCTATACTGAATTCTTCATGAGCCCTTTAGTGGCATAAATTAAGCCAGAGCTTATTAAAATGTCTCAGTTTAATAGCTGACAGCTTTAAGTTCTGATTAAGTTAGTTTGCTTTTGGAAAAAAAAAGTACTAAGATTAGTATTAACTATTGGAGATGGTTAAGAGTACTGGAATATAAACTCTATTTTGCAGATTCTTTATCAGTGCAACAGTTCCTCTTCAGCCTAGCCTGCTGCTTCCTTTGATTTGCACATCTTGCCCAGTTCTGCAGCTCTGCCTCCTTGGTTGTTTTCTCTTCTTGTCAGTTAATGAAATCAATCCTGGTTTTGAACTTTTTTCTGTTTTCAGGTATGTCCTGTACACAATTCTTTGCAGTGTTCTTCAACGTCTTTTGTGATAGGTTTTGAATGACATTTTATTAGCTATCTCTGTTGTCATCTTTTTTACTGTGTTTGTTTCTGATTTCTCTTTTTGTTGGGCAGTCCTAAGATGCTTATCTCCCTTCTTTCAAACTAAGATTTCCCTTTTTCACACTGAGTGGTATTAAACTTTCTTAAGCAGGAAGAAAGGCTGGTGGTCTGTTTATGGTAGGCTGTTTGTGCAGCTTGTTTCTGTGCTCTTAGACCATTTGATCAACGTGTGACTTTTATGAATCTGCCTTGAGTTCCTGTGGTATAGCCTGTGTGAATTGACAATATTCTCCAATTTGGGACTTGACCTTCCCCGCTCAAGGACATGTGGCTTGTTTAGACTGTTGTGTGCAGTCGAGCTGCATCAGCTTTCCTTCTCCTCCAGGCCTCGTCAGATCCATTAAAAATACCTGTGCAACTGTTCCCAAACCCTTCACCTTTGCAGTTAACTCATTACAGACTACACTGTTAAAAGCTAAAAGCTTAGGGCAGTAGTTGGTAGAAAAAGATGTGCTGGTCGCATTATTCTTGAATATTTCTAACCTATTTCTCTGAATAGGGAAGTAAATGCAACTGTAGTATATAGTAAGTAGTATAATACTGTTATATGATGCAATATAATCTGTTATCTTACATTCTAGAAATGATCTTTCTTTCCCCTCTACAAATACCACTTGCAGCAGTACAGTGAGTCTTCTATGCCTAAACCCCCTGAAATAATGAAGCCTTTTAAACTTACTTTCTAGCTGATACTGATCTCCCATTCTTCACCCGCACAAGTCAGTGAACAGTTTGTGGTGAGGGACCTTTACCAGCCACATTAATGTGTGTGTATGTCAGTTGCTGTTAGAGGATAACATGCTCCATTTCATTTCCAGATGGGTTCTCATCTTTCATATTTGCCTCAGTGTGACACGTATGTGAGAGAGAACTGAGCGGTCAGAGGCAGGACTGCCGCCATTCCTTGCAGAAGTTAGGGAAGAGGTTTGTATTCTCTGCTGGGAGTTCTGTGACTACTATAGCTTCTTGTCTGCTTTCATAAAACCCCTGCAAAGAGAAGTAGTGTTTATTTTCCAGTGCTCGTAATGCTACTGAAGAGTAGTGTGAAACTGATCTAACGATAATTGTTGTTCTGCCTGCCTGTAGAATTAGGGCTGGCAGTGCTGTATCTGATCTTCTTGGTACAAGCAAAATCAGGAAGTTCAGAAACTTCGTAAGACTGGGCCACCCTTAGTTTTACTCACATCTTTTGTGTTTGGAGTGTCACAAATTTGTAAAAGGCAGAGTTTTTGATTCTACAGATGTTAATAACACTTGCCTTGTGGCAGTAGCTTCCACAGCATACTAAAGCACGTTTAAAAAGCAGTGCAGAGAAAAGAAAGCAAATGTTTCACAACCCTCATAAATCCAGTAGCAAGACTGCTTGGCTGAACGTATTACAGAGAATATAACTAATTTATTTTGACTATTGCTGTTAATTTTGGAGGGAGGTATTGAACTACCAATTACCTTGGCAGAGTTTCTACTGGGATTGTTCTAGAGAGCTGTTTGCTGAAGCTCCCTAGTTCTTTTTGGTTTTATAGTACCTGGAAGTGCTGAGAATTAAATTGCCATAATTGAAAGCAGCCTCATGAGAGTTTATCTATATATAGTAAATTATATTTCAGTATGGCTTTAGGTCAAGTTAACTGCTTCATGTAAAGTAACTGTTCTGTTCCTGTTTCTATGTAGGTCAGCCAGTGATTAATTTTCAGTTTTGTTGAACCACTGTTCTATTGCTTTGTGTTGGAGTGGAAGTTTTGAACATTGTCTGTTTTCTGGGAAGGTAGCTTGGACAAAAACTGGTTTATCTCCAAACTGTTGCAGAGAAAGGAAGAAGCTGAAAGAGCTTTAATTGCCTCCTAAATATTTTACCAGTGAAATGGGAGTTTTTCCTCTTTTGGGTAGTTTTGACTCTTCATTTGACAAACTTACAAGATGCTAAATAATAGCTTAAATATAATCTGTTTTAATTACTGGTGAAAACTGTGAGACTTTGCTTGCTGTCCCTCCAGGTTCTCAGTGATGTTTGCATACTTAGACGTAATGTTTTGAATTAAGTTTTGTTTCTGTTGTTCTATATGTTACTTTCCCAAATCTGAAGTTGTTCTTTTACACAAGCATGACACAATTTACTGTTTGCAGTTGCCAGGATTTCTATGTTCATTTTCAATAATGAAGGGAAAAAACCCCTTCTTATTAAGTGATTAAATCAGAGACGTTTGTAAGTCACAGATATTGAATTTATATCCATCAGTGTCCTGAAGAACAAGATAAACGTGATAACGCTATTGTTTTTGTTACCCTTTAGTATCCCATTGAGTGTAAGTTGATGTCATTTCTTTGTTAAGGTGTTGACCCCATGACATCTTAGTCACTTGTCACAATCTTCAGTCATGTTTTATGATTTCTCCCACACTGTTTATTACAAGCTGTTGCACTACATACTGAGGAACAAAATTGTCATCTTTGAATTGCTCTCAAATTCTTCAGCTTCATTCTTGTTATGCATGAAGGTTTATATTGGTTTGTTTGTTAAGGTGTCATTGAGAGGTCTGTTGCCTTGCAGTCTTTTCTGCATGTTCTAACTTTTGTACTTGCTTTACAGATTTTTCTGGTCAGACAACATGGTCTTGTTTTCATTTTCACTAGTGTGGTCTTTGTCAGTGTAACAGTGCAGTCATGGGGTGGATTGATTAGGAAACTTAATTGCAATTATCTTTAAAGCTGAGGAGGAAGTCTGCCGTGCTTTCTTCTTTAGCTAAGGGAATTCAATAAACTTCAGCAAAGAGGCTTGTGTAGTAAACCTAGTAAGAGGTTTGTAGGTGAAACCAATATGTTAAAATAAGTGGAATAAATTAGTGTCTTGGAAATTTTGTTGTGACTCCATCGAAAGCAATGGAGGACCAACCTGTCTTACACCAAAGGCTCCTAGATGAACTCCTAGATGCGTCAGAACTTACTTTGATTTTAGTGGTGGCAGAACTTCATTATTCTTATACTAAAGGTTGAGTTGCTTAAGAACCTTTCTGGGAAACTCCTTTCCTTGGCTTTTGGAGAGTTCATTATTTATTTATGCACTTAAAATTACAGGGTTCTGAGAATTTTCAGAAGTGATGCAAGCTTTAGAAATGCCAGCTGTGTAGCGATTGCGTAAGTAGACTGGGCTGTCGCCTCTAAAGAGTAGTAGCTGGGAACTGCCAGAAAGTGAAGTCGTCTAATACCGTACAGGGAATTGTACCATAGCTCTTAAAGTTAACACTTTTATTCCTGTGACTATTTTCTCTCATGTTTTATTTACAGATTGCAGTGCTTATGCAATTTTTTTGCGGTGAGAGCTCTTACTATTTTGTATGAGAACTTACAGTTTCTTGTACTCTAGGAGATTTTGTGTTTCTTGTAAATATGAGGTTTTGTTTTTTTCCTTTAAATAACAAGATTTATTTGTTTGTTTTCTAAGTGCGGCACAATCTTTTCTCTGCCTCGCCTTGTGTTTAAAACTGCACTGTATTTGTCTTTAACATCATTAATTGCCTGTCTACCTGACACATTGCAAATGCTTTCAGAGCAATCATAAAATGGAACAGAAAACTCTTAATATTCACAGTTATTAGACATGTAACAACCAAGTTTAAAGCAAACCAGTTATCCTTTAGGTTTTTATTATCTACATCAAGTGTGTAAGATGATTCATGGGGGTAGACCCATCTTGTGAACAGTATGGTTGGTGTATGCTCTGACTTGATGGCTCCTTTTCTCCACATTTAGGACTTTGCAGTAAAACTGTTCTCCATCTTTGATCATACTTTTTTCTTACATAGTTTGTAAAACTGTTTCCTTCTGTGTTTTTGCTGGGTCCTTCTTTCTCAGTCTGTCT
Organism: Apaloderma vittatum; assembly: GCF_000703405.1. Classification (NCBI taxonomy): domain Eukaryota; kingdom Metazoa; phylum Chordata; class Aves; order Trogoniformes; family Trogonidae; genus Apaloderma; species Apaloderma vittatum. The sequence goes on along the minus strand of NW_009729519.1, from coordinate 4,144 downwards.
TGGCTGACAGTTCTTTTTTTTCTTGGAGACACCTTAGCTGCAGATGAGTAAATAGTATTGTGTGTCTGTATGTATAGGTATGTGATTAAACAGAGTACTTTATTGTACCTTCAAGATCGTGCAAGTTTAGATTTTTACTGAAAGCTCTGCAATTGTAACTGTATTCAGACAGGAAAAGCTGCAGAATTTATGTGTATGAATATGTCTCATAATCACAGCTGTAACTGGACAGACTTTGTGGATAGCTTTTCAAATTAAAAACATGAAAATTTAAAATGAGTTTTTTGTGTTCTAATTGAATAAATGCACTTTTTCATTCTGTGTTTCCTTTAATATTAATAAAGCCAAAGGGCATCGTAAAGATAAAAACTGAATCCTCTTATAATTACGCTCTTTATTGCTTTCGTTTTCCTGTCTGGTAGAGGCTTTGGCAACAGTAGCTATCTCTAATTTAGGGTTTGCTTCTTGCTTCGTTGGTTTAGGGCTTCCCTGTGATATCCTGGAATAGGTGCTTGACTGCGATGGCCTTAAGCCGTTAATATCTCATGTTGGAGGAGACCCGTGGACAGTGGAGGATTTAAATAAAGCATAGCAGAAGTGACTGGCCAACTGCCAGCTGGAGGACAAGTGGCTTCCCTTAAAATGACTGACAGAGCTTGAGCAGAGCCGTGACTGGATTAGATGGTGACTAAGGAGTAAACTGCCGGCTTTTCTGAGACTTGAACAGTCTTTCTTGCCTCCTGCATCCTGAGGAGGGATGTGGTAGTACTTGCTGCGTATCTGAGAGAGAAGAATCTTCTAAAGAATCATCACTTGTTTTGTTATGAACAAATTGAATAAATATATCCAAAATAAGGGGTTTGGTTGTAAGACTTTCTGTTTTAAATGTGGCAAAGGGAATTACAACGCTTATTCTGCATACTTGCAAAGAACAACAGTGCCAGAACGCTGTTAACAGCTTTAACCTGACTTGATCTCTACTGTAATCCCAAATCCGGCAATCCCCTTTGCCTTGGCTCATTATCTCTGATGTCTGCAATTTAAATGCCATGTTGAAGAGTTAGGTATTAATCTTTTTTTGAGTTCCTTCAGTGCTGAAGGTCACCAAGTGGTTTTTTTTTAGAGGCAGGATTAACAAATTTAGGCTACTTTGGGGATAACATGCTTAAAACTTGAAGTCTTCTCCTTCCAAAGGTAAGTTAAAACAAGTTGTATTTTTCTCCTGGCAGTGCCCTTTTTGAGTACAAAATGCTTGCAGCTTTCCTTGATGTGGGATACTGAGTTTGAGTATTAACAACAGCTTTAAGACCTGTCCCTTGTAATTTCACCTTTGATTTTAAGATCATATATAAAATATTAGTACTGATGCAAGTTCAGTGGTTTGTCAGAATTCTAGTAAACCTTCCACGAAGCATAACTGTAAAAGTATTGGGCAAAAAGTTATCGTAGCTTCAAGAAGCGACAGTTACACTCATGGGCATGTATAAGGTTTGTGCTGCAGTCCCAGAGTGGAGACTGTAACCAAGGATGAAGGTGGAATGGAAGAGTATGTTGGCAGATTTATGTCATTGCTTTCAAACAGCTGGGTGGAGTGGTAACAGAGGTGCTGAGGAAGTGTGGATGTACCTTGCCAAGGTAGCTGTATCCTCCTGAGAATTGTGGCTGCTAGAAAATGGGAAATGCCTCTGCATCCTCAAAGAAAACCGTATACTGATTGGACAACAATGTGTTAACTGAATGTAGCTGACTTCTTTTCTTAATTCAAAATGAAACTTGTTCGTTTTCTCTAGTTGTCATGATGGTTTTTTTAAAGGGAAAAGATTAGACTTTCTAAAGCATTTGACATTTCAGTTATTACGTTATCTGGGACATTAAAAACATGCTTCTTATTTTTTTCAGTTCCTGTAGAGTCAACTTTTAGGTAATATTTGTGTATGTGAATAGAAAGTAGAGGAGAACACATTAGCACTCTCTTGGCAAATTTAGAGTTGAAAAAAATGCACATTTTTTCCTTAAGGTGCAAGATAGCAGTTTTCATTTTCTGTTTTTTCGTTTCTTTGGTTTCATGTCTTCAACATGAGAAGCCTCAGGTATCGGGTTATAGCTGAGTCAGAAGTTAACAATCATTAGAGAAATTCTCTTGTACTGGAATAGCGGTCCTGTAACTTTTTCCCCCCTGTTTATGGGTGTTCCCAGTGACTGTTAGGGAAAGCAAGTGTGTCTGAAAACCACTTGGAATAACTTAAAGCAAGTTCAACTGTGGAGTTTTAACATTTAGGGTGCATCTTAAAACTCGGTGGGTGCTGAATCTGTTTTTTTATCTCTGTATACCTAGGGAACATGTAACAGCTCTTAGGAGCTTAGGAAGTACTAACTAAATACCAAGATTTAAGGTCAGTACATTAATTTCGTAGTTCACTTCTATAGATGTATCTTGCAAAAACTACTATAATCCATTGCTGGAATATGCATCTTGTTTCTGGTTCACTAAATCAAAGAAGCAAATGGTGAATACTCTTCTGTTTTGCTAATGTATCATTGCAAGATTTATTTGGTGAAGACCATGTTCTGTGTTTCCTTCATGACCCATGCAGTTCAGTGAACTCAGTATATGATGGCAATTCTAGCTGCTGAAGTTTTGTTACTAACAAAAATTATTTATTTTACTGGGAAGTTTTATTCAAAGAGCAGGAGAGCACGACTCGTAAGTACCCACTGAGTGCCTGAGTCCTTTACTGTCACACTTGGTGTCTGTTACCTGGTACTATTACTATTGCTTCTGTGTTTTTCGTCCTTTTCTTTTCTTTTCTTTCCTTTTTTTTTTTGTTGTTTTTCTGTAATCTCTTGCTTTTCTGGATAACCTGTAAGAATTTCTTGCTCATTTGTAACCTGTTTAATTCCTTCTGTTGCACGTGTGGACAACTGAGTGTTCACGCCAGAGGGTAACAAAAGCCGAGGTTTGACAGTCCAAATGCCAGAAGTGAAACAGGATGGTTTCCAGCTTTCAGCTACTGTCTTGGACTTCTGGACTGAAAAATGATGGCTGTGAAATATGTGGTGGGACTCTTCCACAGCTTTGGTTACAAAAATGAGTGGGGCATGAGCAGAGCCGACGTGAAAATTGTGTAGGTGTGAAGCTTCAATAAATTGTCCATCTTGGCTGGATTCAGTTCGGCAGTCTTGCATCTGAAAGTGCTGTCAGACTGTTTTAACTTAAGGATTAGAGGGGCAAGGAATTGGGCTGCCCCTCAGGAGACTGAATGCATTTGCTGATGGCCTGGAAAAATAACGTAAGATTTGGAAATGTAGTACAGCATATGGCTAGAAGGTATTTAATTTTGGATTTTACTCAGTGTAAAGCAGGTGTCAGGCATTTTTATGTATTTCTTTAATTCCTTTTCTGGGTCATGATCTCAGAAACTAGGTTGAGAGTTTGGGGTGATCGGTGAAACTTCTGCTGCTCTTCTGTCGCTTGAAGTTCTACATGTCTTCTAAATCAGTGCCTTCTAGTTTCTTGTCTTTGCTTAATTCTTTTGCATCACAATGTTAGTATGTACCTCAGAGGTACTTTTATTCTCTTGATATTTGAGTAGAAGTTACAGAGGTACTGTGATTCTGTGTGATTCTGATTCTGAAGAGCCAATATTCGGGGGACTTTCACCCTGTACCTGGAATACTTTTATGCAAAGCACATACTAAGTACTCGCTTTGCATAAAACAATTTAAAAGTCACCAAGTTGTTTTAAATGTTAGTTTCTAAATTTTACAGGTTAGCCTGCACTGGAAGATAATCAGTTATGTGTTTTGCACATACTAAGTACTCGCTTTGCATAAAACAATTTAAAAGTCACCAAGTTGTTTTAAATGTTAGTTTCTAAATTTTACAGGTTAGCCTGCACTATCAGCTCTTAAATTAAGTCCAGTCTTGCTTTTGGGTAACTGTGTTGTGATACCTCAATTTTAAGTAGATTTCTTTGTGGCTGATATGATTACTCAGAGTCAAGCACAAATGCCAAATTCCCTAGCGATCTTATCTGACATCTCCTTTACAAGTTTCCTTTCGTAGTGTATGAATTAGATATTCCTGTTAAGTATACTGGAAGATAATCAGTGATGTGTTTTTCTTGATTCACTGGCTCCTTTC
>NW_009729518.1:2303-2988 GCF_000703405.1 Apaloderma vittatum | reverse complement strand
CGGGCAATGAGGGGAGGGCTGGTCCGAAACAAACTTGCCCTTCTGCTCCCCGGCCGGGGACGTGCGGTGTCGTGAGCGTCGCTGTTTTTTGCAGCTTTTCTCGGAGACACGCAGCAACCAGGCCTAACACCTCTCTCTCCTTCCCCCGGGTTTTGGTAAAATATAATCCCCCCCGGCCAGCCTGGCACCTACATCCCTAGCCCCGAAAGGACGCTTTGGGAGAGGAGAGGGGGAGCCGTCGGTCACTCGTCCTTTCTGTGCCGCCGCTGAGCTGATGGGGAGATGTGAAATGAAATGGTGGTTCGTGTCTGCGGGTGGCTTAATAAAGCCCAACTCCCCCCTTTCTGTCATTTGTTTGTGCCTCTCTGGAAGGACGGGGAGGGGAGTGTGAAGGAATTAGCAAATTCCGGAGTGAAAGGTCTCGTTTCCGTTGCTGTTTCTGCGGAGCTTTATTAAAAGGCAAAAAAAAAAAAAAAAAGAAAAGAAAAGGAGAGGGGATGTGGAAAAAAATCCCCAAACCGAGCAAAGCTTACCGTTATGGCCATCTATTTCAGTGATTTCGAGAGTAAGTGCTAGCAGTGCTACGGAAAGCCAGGGTTCCTTTAGTGTGCGCTCCCGAAGCACGCCGAATTAGCGGAGCAAGGGAAAGGAAGTCGCTACTCCGCTGTAATTTCGAGCCATTATG
>NW_009729518.1:1779-2258 GCF_000703405.1 Apaloderma vittatum | reverse complement strand
GGGGGGCCCCTCGCCAGCCCTGGTTAAGAAGCATGCCGCTGGATGGATTTGACTTTAGGAGGGCAAGAAAAGTGGCTCTATTCGAGATGCTGATGGATGTGTCCCTGCTTTTCCAGTCCTACTGATCCTCGAGAGCAACAAGACGATCCCGAGAGCAGGTTTATACCCACAGCTCGGGTGTGTTTTATGTGTCTGTCTTCCTTAAACAGGCCGGGCGTGCGCTTCTGCACACTCTGCTTATTAAGAGCAACGTTTAAATGCATACAGCGAATTCCTGATCTTTCATCGTTTTAAGTACGGATAGAAATGCATTTACAACCAAAGCTTCGCATCCAGGGATGACAGGCCGGGAGAACAACCTCCTCGAGCCCTGATCCGTGCGTTTAGTGCTTGGTAGGGTGCAGGGTAGAGGGGGGAGGTGGAAAGACACGGCTGCTGGCAGTGCCCGCTCCTACACCGGCTGCAGTAGGGCGTTAGGT
>NW_009729518.1:0-1671 GCF_000703405.1 Apaloderma vittatum | reverse complement strand
GCTCAGCTGATGATTTCCAGTTGGCTTTTCTGGGAGGGGAGGGAATCCCAACATCCCGAGGGAGCTGCCCCTAACGGCGTCTTAAATTCTGGGGCAGCAAGACCTGGGGAAAGCGCCCCTTGGAGCATGCTGGACTCCACGGGTGACGGGGGATGACCTGTGTCCGAGGTACTGGAGTTTGAAATAAAGATAGGCACGTAACACACATCCTCGCTACCCGCCGGTCTCTTTTCCCGGGGCAGTGGGTGCCGTCTGCATTCGCCCGAAAGTCGCCCGCAAAGAAGCTGCCCCCGCGCCTCCAAGCACCCCGGGCCGCCCCAGTCGGCACCTTTGCATCACCCCCGAGAGGCTCAAGGGAGTTTACCTCTTCTAGGGTGGCAGGAGTGGAGGGGTGGTACAGGCCAGAGATACCTCCAGCATACGTCTTAGGCCCGCGGTAGCTGTAGCCAGAGTGATCAGAAAAGTTGTCCAGTCATAAAACTGGCTTCCAGCTCTGTCTAGACTAGAGGGGAGAGTGAGAGAGAGGGCTCTTTTTTAAAACTCGGGCGGACGCCTTCCCCCTCCACTCCGCCCCTCGTTTTATTTCCAGAGCGAACTGACACACTCAGGCCCCTCACTGAGGTGCTTGGTTCCAGCGCTTCGGCAGGGCATGTAAAGGGGTTCATATAGGTCTCCACCTGACCACCCTGGCCAGGGTTTTCCCGAAGACGCATATTTTGGACTAATCTCACAAGATCCTGTCTCGAAGGAGCCCGACTGGGCTCCAAGAAGTGAGAGTGAAAGGAGATTTATATTCTAGCTCCTTTCTCCCCTCGAAGTGCAAGCCTGAGAGCTCACAATTTCGTGCTCCAGTATCACAGATTTTGCCGTGAGGTTTCGCTCTGACCTTCAGATTCATGAATTAAAGTCCAGGTCACAGCAACCTACAGCCTCCCCCTCGTTCCCTCTCTGTAAGATCGACTTCTCTTGTGTTTTGATTTTTTGCCAAGGCATTTATTACCCTAGAACAAAAATACACCGCGGGACTTCTTCTGTCTTGACTGTCAGTGGTGGATTTTTTTTTGTTCTTTCTGTTTTGTTTTGGGGTTTCTTTTTTTTTTTTTCCCTGAAAATGAGTTAATGAAATAAAGAGACGTGAGAATAAATCGCATTTAAAAACCGCGATTCTCTGCCTATGGTTACAGCAGACTGGTTAAATTGTGACATCACCGACATAGTTTCCCAAACTGTCTATAAAACTGCACATTTATGGATGTTCGAACCAGATAAGAACGAGTTAATTAATAAATCATCCGAAATATAACGTGCGAAATAATCTGAATAAAATGACTTAGCGATAGATCTTAGATCTCTTCCTTATTCCGAGACACAAACAATAGAAATTAGTAGGAGCATACAAAGCTTTCGGATACTCTTTAAATCTGGCCATGAAGGTATCTTATAAGAAAATTAAGGCGAATTGCGGCGGTTTGATCTAATTTTCATAGGCACTCGGAAGAGATTCATTAATGAGTTAGATAAATAAATAAAGCCCGACTCGATGGTGTGAGTAAATCCCTCTCCGAAACCGTGCCTCTATTGTACGAACTGCTAATAGTAGCATTAAAGGTCTTACTAAAACAAAAGTGCTATTACGGCTTCCCTGGAGCTGCGCTGCCGTTCCCAGGCGGC
>NW_009729517.1:3394-3721 GCF_000703405.1 Apaloderma vittatum | reverse complement strand
TTCTTTTCGTTTGTGGCGTCTTCGTTAAACCTAATTCTCTCTATTTTCGGCAATAAGGCAAGGACTACAAACTTTTTTGTGCGTCCTTTTTTCTATAAGTGCTTTTTTTTTGCGTTGCAAGAGGTGATAACAGATAACAGAGGGTTTTCTTTGGAAAGGGCGAATTCTGAAAGAGGAGAGAAAAAAAAAAGAAAAAGAAAAAAAATACGCTGTAAATACGATTCCATTAACTACATATAAACTATTAAGAAAGAGAAATACAAACCTATTTTTGTGATGGAGTCAGCCTAAGGCAGTTTCTCTATGAAAATGGAAGAAGAAAAAAAA
>NW_009729517.1:0-3344 GCF_000703405.1 Apaloderma vittatum | reverse complement strand
CCCGTGGGCGTTGGGCGCCGCCGCCCCCGCTGTTCGCTTGCTCCTGGGCCGGGCAGCCCTCGCAGCTCTCCCAGCGTCATACCAGCATCTTCGCTATCAGACGTGCACAGCTTACAAAGGAACAGTCTAGTGGTATTTTTGGTTTTTAATTTAATTTCAAACCTGCTTTTCCCGAGACTGACAAAGAAGCTACGGTTTTCCTGTTTAACGCATTTACGGTTCAAAGCACACCTTCGGGGTTTTTTTAATTATTATTTTATTTTATTACTATTTTTTTTTTAGTCATCATTTTAAACTAGATCAACTTGCTGTCCAGTCATTTCAGCTGCTCCGGGCAGAGGAGAGATCCCAGAGCGGCTCTAAAGCTTGCATGGTTTCCTTTTTTTTTTTTTTTTTTTGATCCATAACTTTCTGTATTAACAAATTAGGAAAGCAACTTCAGTTTGGTTCTGTTTTTTTGTTTTTGGTTTTTTTGGTTTTTCTTTTGGGAATACCTCAGTGCTACAAGTTTCACCCTAGAAGCAACGGAAGATTTTAATTTATTGTAGTTGTAAACAGAATTTAAAAAAAAAAAAATAAAGTATAAAACATCATTGCACTGTGACTGGTAGGGGAAAAACTGACAGTTTCCTATTTGCACATGTTTAATATTTGGCTGTTATATATATGGTCCTCTGTTGGGGGAGGAAACTTATGAAGGATATTTTTTAATTTAATTTTTTTAATATTGGTAAATAGGCCTGCAACAGCAAACTAGAAGTACAACATGGTAGGTGGCATTAAGAACATACTGTAGTGTGGATATATTTCTTCTTTTTTTAACGTAATATTGACGAGTTTTATTAATATTTTTTTAAATTGTTACGTTTATAAATTTGGTACTTTAGGTACAGCCAGTATAAGACACTGAATGCGACATTTGTTAAAAAGAGCTGCTGCACTCCTATTTTTGTAAATTTTACTAACAGGTAGACTAATGTAGACATTCAATAGACAAGGTAGAGCAAGGCATCTTTAACGAAAACAAGGCACCATACTGCTAACCGAACAGAGAAAACCTTGTTTTTTCTTGTTTTTAACAAAAAAAAAAAAGAATCATGCTTTTTATGTAATATTTTAGGTTTTTTTCTTATTTCAGAACAACCAGGTTTAAGCAAAATGCTGGACGCTTTTTAAATACTGAGACTTGATCGAGTAATAAACTAAGTAACACAATTCTTTAAAAAAGAAAAATGGAAAAAAAAAAAACCACACACACACGCGAGACGACAAAGCAAATTCCCTGAAATTCAGTGTACCGCCAGGGAGTTTTTTATTGCTGTTTTGTCGATGTTGATGATGTACTGTACTACCAGTTGGTTTTCCTCTCCATTCCCTGTCACCTCATAGAATATTCTTTGTTGATCATTGTTGTATGTTAATAGTGTATAAAATGGCTATCTTGTAAGAGTGCTGTCCTGATGCTAGTGTAGTGAATTTTTCCCCCCCTCTTTCTCTCTTCCTCTTCTAGTACATATTGGTAGGTGTATCGTAATTAAGGTTAAAAATTTAGATGTAGTCATTCAGATTTAGGACCAGTAAGGATAGAACTTTCTCTTATTTAAGACAAAAATGCTAATAATTTTGGGAAGGTTTTCCTTTTTTTTTTGTTTTTCTCTTTCTTTCCTCTTTGTTGTTTTTTTTTCTCTTCTTTTTTCTGTTCTGTTTTGCTGATCTGATGCGGTTTCAACTAACCAAAGGTCTCACAATGTTAAAAATGCTGGCAAACTCTTTTAAGGCATTTGTAGATCCCCACCCTCGACTTTGAAAGGGGGATGTGCCATACTACCTTAAATGCTAATGCTAGATATGCAAAACTGGATTTTTTTAATTTATTTTTTAAAAGAGGGAGGCACGGTATATTAAAACGATTTTACTAAGAGAAAAAAAAAAACATATTTTTTTAAGAATGCTCAGAAGAAATTGCTAAATCTGTGTGAATATGTTTTAGATGTTTATATACCTTTTGAGAAGTCCCAGTGGCCCATAGCACAAATGTCGTGGAATCCGATATGTTTTTGATGTGGCTACCTAGACTAAGGTTCGCATTAGTCCCCCACTCATCTAGAAGTCCATTTCGAAGGGGTTTTTTTCTTCTAATATTTTTTCCTTTGTTCGTTCGTTTGGGGGGTTTTTTTGGTAAATCAGCGCAAAGGTGCAGCTCCACCTTCGTTTTAAGTCGAGCTCGGCGAGCGAAGGAGCCTTACGAGGGTTATTGCCCTTCTCTTCCCAAATAATCTCACGCGCGCCCGCTACCACCCCCGGAGTGACCGAAAAGAGGGAGGTTTCCAGCCCCAGTTTGTGTGAAGTGGGCACCCAAAGCGGGATCCTCCCCAGCCCCAGGGACACTTTGAGAGGGGCTGTAGGAAGCCACAAGAGCTCGGGTACCCTCCCCCCTTATTCAAAAGGAACAAAAAAAAAAATTCCTTTATGATTGGCTTGATTAAAACGAAGCCCGATCTGTCCTTTTTATTTTTTATTACTATTTTTTTTTCTTTACACTTCATAAATGTTCACTTTAAGTTGAATTTGTAGCTTGGGCTTTAAGGTAGCATGGCTCTCTTTGCTGTAAGTTTATTTTTTTCATTTTTCCATTGTACAGCAGCGTACCGCTGGTGAATGTTACACATCTCGCTAGGCTAGTCAAACCATTGGGTAATTGTTGGTAATAACGACCTGAAAGGTGTCCGGATTTCTTTTTCCTCCCTGCTCTGAAGCCTAGGATGCTGTTTTCATCTGTAGTGTGAATGAGGGCTAGCGACTCCAGCCACACTTACCTTCCTCTTTCGTTTCTGCCATTCACTCAATGCAACATAATCAATAATAAAGCAATATAGTTTACTACATTTTTACTGAAGGCCAGCCATGGTTATGTATGATATTGCATATGAAACTGTTTACAAAAAATGAAAAAAACAAAAAAAAAAAAAAAAAGAAAAGCAACACTAACTCATAGCTGTCTTTTATGCTATGGAAATGTCTCTTGGGTGGAATTTTCTGAATTCTTTTTTTTAGCGGTTTGGTTTGTTTTTATTAAGCGAAATAGTTTGAAGCAGAAAACTGAAGTTTAGCGTTAAGGTGGAGAGACAGGATGCATCGAAGACACACCGGCAGATCCCGGTCTGCGCACAGACACTGTAGAGTTTCATACGTACAGAATCCGAGTCGAACCCATAGCCGCGCGCAAACACTACGTGAGGCGATTCTGTAAGCTAAGCAATACTTTAATACTGTAATAAAAATTACCAAAAAAAAATATATATATATTTAAAAAAGAAAAAAGAAAACACAAACCAGTAGTTTGA
>NW_009729516.1:0-231 GCF_000703405.1 Apaloderma vittatum | reverse complement strand
AAAGAATCTATGCATATGAACATCCAGCCATATTTCCTTGAAAAACTGAGAGATTCTCATACTAAATAAATATGAAACTAAAAGAAATTAGAGAATAAATTTACTAGGATACAATCTGGCTGAATCAGGAAGGCACAGGGAAAAGAACTAGAATACTTCTAAGATGTCTGAATTCGATGTAAGTGTGATTCACATCAGAAAAAATAGAAATAGCTTCTCTGAAGCAGAAAT
>NW_009729515.1:24243-29739 GCF_000703405.1 Apaloderma vittatum | reverse complement strand
TCTCTCTCTCTGTACCCGGGCCGTGGCACCAGCTCATACGTGCCTTCTCCTTCTCCTTGCAATCCCATGGCAAAAATGCACAATTCCTACCTGAAACAGGTAGTTCCCTAGGTGCTGCAGCACCACACCGGTGCCTGTTTTCTGCTCCACCTCCCCGATGGCAGCAGGCAACACCCAGCACCTTAAAAAACTGTGAAATCTGATACAGAGCCAAACCACACTTCATTTAACCCAAGAGGAGCAGGTGCGTGTCCCTGCACCCTGACGGGTGCTGGAGCCTGGTACCACTGCTTGTTGCTCCCTGGAAAAGGCTTTCAAGGTCAAACTCTTTACACGGAGAAATCTGACAATTATCTGCTCCTTTTTTTTTTTTTTTTTTTGGCAAACGCTAACAAGAGGTCTGTAACTGCAGTGCATTTTTATAACCTATTTTCACGACATCTGAAATCTGTTTTTGGAAAACTTTCTTATCTCTGAAAAAGGGTAGAAAAAACCAAATCCTGCCACAGCATCCACCAGTGCTGTGGTTGTAACGAGGATGAGCCAGCAAGTGCCTCACTGCCCCCGATTCCAGCAAACAGGCCTGGGGAGAACCAGCAACAAGAACCACCCTGGTAATCCCCCACCCAAGGCTGAGCAGGTATAAAACACAGGCAGACAAAAGTGTTAAAACACCAGCAACACCAGCACGGCTCAGACCCTTCAGTCCTAAGCACTTTTAGGAAAAAAATAAAAAAAATCTCTGTGAACTGCAGGATAAAAACCACTATCACCTCCCCTGGGCAAGGGAAAGGGTGAGAGCTGAGACCACCCTGGCAAAGCACGTTTCTCGGCTCACCATGTAGCACATAAAGAGCTTTAGATGCCCAAAGCAGGAGCTCCTGCACCTTTAAGGCCTTTCCAGCCCAGCGGGGACAACCAACCCACCACCCAGGCAGAGGAGCCCAAGCGTTGAGGAGCAAGTCGTGTTGCTATCATAGGAAGTGTTTATTTGAATAATAAGGTCAGGGAGTTAAGTAGTTGGTATTCCTCTCATATGAAGCAGTTTGCACAGTGTCACTAATAATTAAAGGGGTTTTTTGACTAATCTAGTTGCTCTTCCTAAATATACTCTGCTCTGTTCAAGAAACTCATCAAAGCAGCGAAGTGATCGTCGAGGTTATTAATCTCCTTTGCTCCACAGCTGGAGCAAATTTATTTGCTTGAATTAGCATGTAATAAACTTATAATAAAGCTGCCATATCCCTCGCTTTAGAGATATAGTTTGTGTAATGGGTAGTTAAATCTAGGTAATGTAGCAATAGTCTTTAGGCTCAGAGATCAGAGGAAAGAAAAGAAGCGTATCGCTGTGTTATCACCAGTGCTGGGGCTGCAGGAGGATTTCTTCCAGGTCAGGCTGCCAGGGAAAGTCACCCTTGTTAGAGAGCACTGGAGGGAGAAGGGGAAGTTTTTCCTGGTGGGAATTCTTGGCTTTGGCTGGATGCTCTGAGGTATTTGCAGGATGAGCTGCTGGACAGCCCACCCAAAGCAACCCGCAGGGAAAGAGAACTCATTGACACCACGAGCCCAGACAACGTCCCGGCATCCCCTTTAGCCCCCAGAAAACCAGGAATATTTTATATCTATTTAGCAACTCTGTTCGTATTGCAAAGGCAAATCTCCCCCGAGGTTATTGTTCACACAGCCTGGGCAGTAAATAATTTTCCTCTCTCCGTTTTAGCTCTTTCCCCTTGTCGCTAGAGCTTCTCCACACTGGAGAAAGGGCTGGGCATTAGCCAGAGGTGTCAGAGGTGTTAGACAAGGTATTAAGGAGGTGTCAATTTTGAAATAGCTGGGATTATAGTAAAGTCTAAATAAGGTGTAGAATAAAACCAAAGGTGATAAAGTCGTCGATAAGGAAAGCTGGAGAAAAATAGGAGTGCAATTATTTTTCGTCCTGGTTGTTCACTCGCGCAGTGCATTATCTGTGGCTTTGCAAAGACAAGTAAGGTGGAGGGTTTTTTGTTTTTTTTTTCTTTTTCCCTGGTGTATGGTATTCTCTGCAGCTCGCTGGCACTCACACAGCAGTAGAGCCGCTGGCACCTCTGCGCAAACCTAGGGCCCCAGGCAGAAGCACGGCCCAGTAAGCCATACTGGGGTTTTGGAAGAACTGGATTTGTCCTGGCTTTCCCACCCAGCTCTCCAGCCAGACGAGCGGTGCCCTGCCAGTGTGTGAAGCCACCACATGAAATTCCCACACCCGCTTCGACAAACGTCAACTGCCCCATCCGTATGTTCATAGGTAGTCTCGGGTTTGAAACAAATACTCATTCCGGACAGATTTCTGGCTTTTCGGGTTTTAGGAACGATCCCCTCTGCATCAACTGGCCCGGGTGCCTCGGGGAGCAAAGCCCAGTGTCTACCGAGCAATTTCAGGCCAGATTTTTGCACTCGATCATTTGTTTCCCTGTACAAAGCTCCTGCGGATGATCAGTTGGAATTGCTGATGTTTCTCTTCTCTCCTCCTAATTAACACATTTTAAATTCATAGCTTTTAAAATAATAAGCGCTGGAGCATCTGTTCATCACAGTCTCCAGGACAGATGCCCCTTCCCGGACGCCAGATGACTTTCAAGAATTTCCCTTTCCTCCCCAAACATCTTTGTTACCCCAGGGAACTTCTCCAGCACTAACCTGAGGAGCTTCATGCCTTTTGCCCTTCTCTGCCCGGCTGGGTCCTGGGGCTCTGGGGTCCAAGGGACACCCAGGTGGGGGGACCCTCTCTGCCAGCCCTCCCACATGTGGCTCGCACCCTCTTTACCTTTCCATGCAGAGCAGCCTGGCCAGCCACTCTCTCTTTGAGCAAAACTGCTGAAACACTCCAAAACATCCCAGGCAGGAAACGCCGAGCATTCAACATTGGAAAAAAACCCCACACCATGTATTTGTTATTAAAACTACCTCCGGTTGCACATTTGTTTCCTTCCGACATGTGCTTTTATGGCTCCGCTGACACTCTTTTCTACCTTTAAACATACCACCAGGACATTTAAATGTCTATTTGCAAGCCTGACGGGAGCAGAGGCTGGCCCGCAGCCCGACCTGCCCTCCCTTTCCTCACCACTCAACCTGACGCAGGAAGGATTTTGAACACAGCTCAGAAATTTTCAACATCTTCACAGAGGTTTGTGTTCTTCAGAGAGAGAGAGAGAGAGCCCAGCTTGCAAAAACCACCTTACACACTCACCTTGCCCCAGGGCTTGTTGGAAGGGCTTACCTGGTTAAGTGAAGAAAAGGATCCACTCCAAATATCGCTGCAGCAGAGCCTAGCCTTTGCCCGGGGAGGTGCAGGGAAGTTGAACCATCCATCACTGAGGGGTTTTAGCTGGGCTCTGCTCTCTGAAGGGCAAGTGCAGAGCTGACCTCACCGCTCTCGTGCTCTCCCGATGATGAGGACCCCGGCCAAGGGGCAGCGATGGACCCACAAACCACCCCTGTGGTGAAAAGCACATTATTGCAGAAGGGAGAGAGATGTCTTAAGGAGCTGTGTGCTGAGCAACAAAAATTATTCACTTACTGCATGTCACAGAGCAATTATTCTGTTTCCATGTCAGCTCTGGCACCTGAAGTCCCCGACTTGCTGCACTTTGGCTCCATCAGCTCCTCCCTTTGGGGATGTTTCAGGATACCCCCATTTGAACAGCCTCAACTTATGCAGCCCCATTGGCCCTTCCCAAAGCAGAGGTAGGTCGTGTTCACCCTCAGCTCCTTGGGGACCGTCACCAGCCCCAGGTGAAGACCCAGGTGTCGGAGCACCTCATGTGTTTTGTGTTGCGGTAACAGGGCCCCAGCCGTTGGGGCTGAGCATCCCATTGTGCTGCAGCCCCACCAGCCCCAAGCAGAAGATGCTCCAGCATGGGTGACACCACAGCCCAATGGCTTTGGCTTCGCTGGAAGAGCAAAGACTCCTCTGGGGAGGACACCTGGCTTTGGGAAGACAGTTGACCTTCTCAGGACACAGGCTGAGAGGAGAGCCCTCGTCATTGGAGCCGCAGCCTGGTGTTGTCGGGGCTCGAAAAGATACAGGTATGTGAGGAGGAGGAGGGTGTCGGTGATGGTCGGGTGCTGCCTGGCTGTCAAATCCTACTGTCGCGCTGAAAGGACTCACCTTCTCCAGCAAGAACACATCAATCATCCCAACAGCCCTTAATCAGGCAGAAGGAGCTTGCTCAGAGGCTTGGCAGAGGATGGAGAGCTCGTGCTCCCCCTCCCTCCACCCTCCCCAAAGACAGGCAGCAAATTGAGGAGGGGGGAAATAATGCAAGAAATGATTCCGGATGGCAAATCAACAAATTAACTTTGATTACTATCCTGGTCTCAAAAACCTTTTTCTCACACTCATCAGCTTTATCCGTCGAAGCATTTTGCTCCTGCAGTGTTTGTCTGTGCACTGGGTGGCTGGAGCTCGAGGAATCACCCCATGGAGGGGGGGAAGCACCAACCCCAAGGGGTCACCACGATGCTCCCATGGGACCCTCCTTCAGCAGCTGGAGGCACCTGCAGGGATGGAGCCGCCTTTTCAGGAACCAGAAAGGTGCAGGGGGATGGAATTTTAGAGCTCTGCCAAGACTCCCGGTCTCTGGGCTTCAAAACCAGTTTGTGCAAGATAGAAACTGAAATGATTCTTTTTTTTTTTTTTTTTTTAGTAAAAATCCAGAGGAATAGTTCTAGTGAGAGGGGAAAAAAAAAAGTTATTTAAAAAAAAAATTCATCTGCAATTCTTCCACTGCCTTGAAGTGTTATTAACTGATTGGGTTTCATCACATCTTGCTTTGCTGCAGCGGAGGCTGATTGTCCCATATTTGCATTTCTCTTGGTCCAACAGCTCCACCGCAGCTCCCCCGGTGGGCACAGGGCTGTGTCCCCAGCCCAGCCAACCCCAGCTCTGTCCTACCCTGAGCCCTCAGGAACAGCTTTGTGAGGATTCAGAGGGGCTGCGGCCATCCAGGGCTGCTGTTCTCAGGGTCTGCCCCCTCGCTCTCAGCTCCCAAGGGCTGGGAAGCAGCAACATTTCAGATGTGAACTTCTTGGAGCTAATTTGTTTTGATTCTTTTAAATGGCACAAAACTCCCCGACAGGCTGACATCAACGGCGAAGGCGTTTTAAAAAATGGATGAATACGAGCAATAGATGGATGTGGTGGTCAAGTACAACCCGGGCGAGAAGAGGTACATGAGCTTGGCGTGCCGTCCTCGGGCACAGTCCTCATTAATAACGTCTTTACTCCAAAACTATTTCCATCATTGTGGTTTTGCAACACACACCGTGTGTAACACGTCCCGCTGCTATTTCAATCTTCTGACAGAGTAAGCAGCAAAATAAGCGAGATTAAAAACCCAGTAGAAACGAACAGCCTCCAGGTTACTGGGGTGGGCGGTGGTGGGTTATTAAAGTACATGTTAAACACCGAGACCCCTGGCAGAGGAGAGGGAGGGGGTGGGATGGGATGGGGATGGC
>NW_009729515.1:23668-24085 GCF_000703405.1 Apaloderma vittatum | reverse complement strand
CCCCGCCAGCCCCACGGGTACACCAGCACCTCGTGGCACTCACTAGGTCCAAAACCCAGCCTGGTGCACAGTCCCCAGTGCCACCCATCGCCATGACCTCTGACCGGGGACACCGGTGTTCTACAGAGCGAGGGCAGCAGGAAAGGCATCTCCTCTCCCAGGGCCACAGCAACGAGATGCTCGGCACCGACTGCGAACACTGGATGTGGCTCTGCCCCACCTAAGGGTGGCATAGGCCCCGTGAGATGTCACAGCTCCTCACCCTGGCCTGCCCAGGGACACCGTCTTCGTCACCTAGCACGAGGGACTGCTCTTCAGATGATAAGAAAAAACACAAGTTACGGTTAAAAAGGCTGATCAAGTCACTTGTCTGGCCAGGTTCACCTTAGCCACGTTCACCTTAGCCATGTCACCTTG
>NW_009729515.1:23240-23652 GCF_000703405.1 Apaloderma vittatum | reverse complement strand
AGCACGTGTGTGTCCCCACCCCGGCAGCGTGGGAACCGCCCCAGGCTTGGGGTGACACCTAGAGAGACCTCGGCACCCCCCACCCTCGCAGGCACCTCTCCTTGGAGGGAAGCAGCAACACGAAGTGGCTGATTTATGTCGTAATCTGCAAGGGGAGAGACGCCGGGCCTCGGCTCAGCCGTAATCATAATGCTCGTCATATTTGTGCTTTGGGTTGGGGGGGGAAAGGAGAAGGGGAAATAAATCTCCTTTTTTTTTTTTCCCCCACACATTTTGTACAAAAGCAGGGACCTGCTGCAGCGAATCAGAGCTGGCACCCAACTGCACAGACCCCTCTGGTCCCCCCACAACGGCCGGATCCCAGCAGCCCCCCAGCACTGGGTGTGGGGCAGACAGGTGGGATTCCATCCAC
>NW_009729515.1:19813-23209 GCF_000703405.1 Apaloderma vittatum | reverse complement strand
TCCACCCCCATGGTGGGGGCTCACCCTGCTGCCCCCACAGCCCAGCCCAGCCCAGGGGGCCGTAAGCAGCACAGGGAGGGCTGCGGGGTCGAGCAGAAAATCACCAACTTTAAAGTTTTCAATAGAACAGGTGGTGCCATCACATGGTCGCGGGGCTGAAGTCACATCCCTGGGTGCCCCCGCCCCCCTCACCACCACCTCATCAAAGGTTTTAGCAATGCATTTCCACTTCTTGTTTTAAAAAAAATTATAAAATCAGTCATATTTATGAACAACTCTGTAACTACCATAAGTTATGCTCCTTTTCCATATATGAAACAAGTTCGTTTCAAGCTTTTTAATTATATAAAAGTGAGCAAAATCTTAGCAGATAAAGGTGAGGAAGGGAAATAATTTTGTCCCTTCCTAGAAGCAATTGCAGGAGTTTCATTCTCCTTGCCAGGACCACAGCAGTGGGTTAAAGAGCCTTTCTACCCGTGAGCCACCCAGGTAAGGGAGGCAGAGCTGGCTCGGCCATGGTGGGTGAAATCTGAATTTAAAGCTTCAAGATCCGGTGACCCTGGCAGAGCAGGTGCCTCACCTGCTTCTGGCTCTTCACAATCTGAGCTGTGCCGTTTCTTTCTCCCACTTAAACCTGAATTGATTTTACACGGACAAGTGCAGGGGTGGGTCTGGCTGCATACGCACCCCGGGATGCTCGGGTGTCAGTGGGGCCATCCTCTCCAGCTCCAGCCCATAAAGCCAGAAGTCCCCGTGGCCCGGCCGCTCCCGTGATTGCCGCATTCGCCGCCCGAATCAACGCCGATCAGCTATTTCAGACCTGTCAGCTCTTATTAATGTAGCTGGTGGCACAACCAAACCAAGATAAAACAGCAATTTCATTAGTGTCTCTGTGCGTGCGGGTTGTGTGCATGCATAATGTCCTGCCCGGCCTCGTTGCGTCGGGAGATTAATAGATGACAGTGAGAATTTGGGGGTGGGGGGGAGAGAAAAACCAGTCTGGTTCCCGAGGGCTGCGGCGGCATCATCGCTGGGCGGAAAGGGGCTCAGCGCCGGGGGGTCTGCACAGCACCCCAGCCTGGTGGAGATAAATATTAACCCCCCAAATCATTGTGCATTGATAACCGTGCTGTGGGGACACGCGGGGGGACATCCCACCACCCCAGCCCTGCCAGCCCAGCGGTTCTTGTTGAACACGAGCCAGCTGAACAAGAGAAAAGTCAACAGTTTAGGGGAATGGGGGCTGCAGCCCTAAGGATTATTTTAAATGTACGAAACGCCGTCTCTCTAAATAATCAAACTCTACCGCCGTGACTCGGAAATTGCCACCTACGGCTAATGCTCCGATTTTAAATGCATCCTCAAGTCAATCTTTGTAAATTCCGCATTAAATATTGATCAGCCCCGGAGAGGGCTGATACCGCGCGTTTAGCATCGATGTCCCAAATTCAACCGGCGGCGGCTGAGCCTGGACGCTCGACGGCATCCCGTCACGGCCGCTGCTCCGCACCAGGGAGGTTGTGAGTGGGGACAGAGAGAGGTTTCAGCGGTGCTTCCCAGCACAGCTGGGACCCCGGTCCTAGTCCAGCCGCTCCATGTTTAATGGGTTTTCATAGAATAATTACAATAATAGCAATAACAACAAGAAAAATACCACATGGGAGAGGGGAAAAAACAGGGATCATCACAGGCATGCAGTGAAGAAATTACCGAAGTGTTCATCATGCTGCCAGACGAGAGCAGAAGCCTCCCAGGCCAGCGACCAGGAGCACCCACGGACCCCGTCCCGACGGGAGCCCCCCCTGCCCGCCACTCAGCCCTGAGCCCAGAGCAGCTTTATCGTTGCTCCTGCGTTTTCCTCACTGGGTTGAGGCTGCGCAGGACCTCCCAGGACCTTCCAGGAGGTGTTTGCAGCATGTAGAAAAAGAGTTCCCCCCTGCCAAGGTGCTGTGGTTGTGTCACGTTGTCCCTCACCCGGTCCTGTCTAGTCCAGAGGTGGGACTTACCGAGGACAAGATGAAATCCATGAGGGCAAGGAAGAGATCCACCGATCCCAACAGGGCAGAGATGACGCCCATGTGAAATTCCCCGTCTGGTCTGAAGCCTCTAGAAAGGGAAACAGGGTAACTTTTTTCCTTTCGCTTCTTCAGATGCCACCTGTCATCGAGCGTGCCGTGGGGCTGGGTGGGGAACAACAGCCGGGCCACCAAAGGGCCCATCAGCCCGCCAGTCACACCGGGGTGTCGCCATCTCCAGGAGGACAGGTGACCGTAACGCCACATCCCAGCAATGCTACATCCCAGCAGGTTCCCAAATCCACACCACGACCCAGGGGATGAGATCTGAGCTGCAAACATTTCTATCGAGAAGGAGTTTGAGGAAAAACAAAGCTGTTGGGAAACAATCCCTTTTATTTCTGAATCCCCAAAGACCGTGCTTAGATATATGCCTGGAGTATTACGAGAATCGTACTTGAAACCCAGATTCCAACTCCATTTCCCAACCACTCATATAAAATTTTCATTACAGATTACCGCCCTGCAGTGGAACAGAGGGCAACTTTATTAGACGGCGCAGCACCACAGCCTGGCAGCCGGAGAATGAGCCGGTCGACAGCTACAGATATTCCTCTGCGAGATACGGCAGAGTGCTGGAAATGAAACAGATTATATGAAGAAAAGTAATTCAGAGCAATTTCTAGTAAAGAGTCAGAGAACCATATAATTCAACATTTATATAGACAAGGCTTCAAGGGAACTCTTAAAAAGAAGACTGGAGGGAACGGTAAGAAACCTTGCCTTGATTTTTCCTTTTTATTTTTTTTTTATTTCTGTTCTAATCAGCCAGTGGTCTCCAGCAGCACCTTGTAGGAAAGGTCCCAGCTCCTAGAGCCTGTTCTCTGCCGCTGCCTTCTCTCCTCTTCCTCACCCCTCTCCCCCCTGACCCAGGGGCAGGTCTTGCCTTCCCCGAGGTGATGACGGTTTTGTGTGCCATGGCCAGGGATGGGGCTATGAGCTTCCCCATGGAAGCCCACATGCAATCGTCCTCTTCCTCATCTTCCCTCCCTCATTTATTGTGCTATAAAAAGAAGAGGAGAAGAAGACAACCCTTTTTCTCGGTGATTAATTAAGGCCGAGGCAGGACCCCGGGGCGCGGAGCAGCGGCGGTACCTGTGTCATTTCCAAGGTGCTGCAGCTGCCACAACGCGCCGCAGCCCCGTGACTTTCCCCTCCGCTGTCGTTTGTCATCGCTTGACACTGATAAAGAGCTGCTCCAGCTCTCTGTCTTTGCGAGGGAACATATCCATATCAAAGCTGCTCGGGTCATCCTTCTGCAAACTGTATCTGCTGCGTTTTCTGGCCTAGATTCCTTTCCAACAATCCAAACTCTTGCTCT
>NW_009729515.1:14426-19782 GCF_000703405.1 Apaloderma vittatum | reverse complement strand
CCCCCCACATCGCTTGCCTCCCCCCCCAGCCTGCCCTAGACGCTCTGCTCCCCAAACATCCCTGCCCGCGGAGGGATGCTCCCTGAACATCAAGCACAACTTGTACCAGCAGAAGCCCACCGGTGTTGGAGGCTGCCACGAGGACAACCGCCTGCCAGCTTCACCTTCTCCACAGCGGCAGAGAAAGGAGCAGATGGACACGGAGTGTAAAACAAGCAGACTGGCTCTGCCACCCTTACCCTGGTGTTTTGGTGGGGAACACAGGGTGAAACCTCCTTGTAGTGCAGGAGAAGATGAGGTCTGCACGCCAGCGTTTAAGCCAGGCTGGCAGCTCAGCCCATCATCGCTCACGGCGATCCCTGGTCCAGGAGTCTCCGTGCATCCCGCCCAGGTGGCATGAGATGCTGAAAGCTCCTGTGAGGAGTCAGGAGCCCACCGGGATTTCTGGTCAGGGGGCAAGGTTACACCACACAATCCACTGGAAGCGCTACAGCCGCTCTCTAATGTTAATATTCCACGATTATTATTCACCTGCTTACACCAGGCTCAGACTGCTGAGGGGCCCCTGCTCACTTAACCTTGGGGTGATGGATGCTCTGCTCTGGGCGTCTGGAGACCGGGGCTCTGTTCCCAGGTAGGTACATCCTTCAGCTTCTTTTGGGCCTCAACATCTCAATGTTTCAAATGGCATTAAAAGCATTTCCATACGTGATGGAGACTCATTCCCAGGCAGCATTTGATGTGGGAGAGAGCACCCCAGGACATAGGGATGGAGGTGCTGTAAGCAAGTACAGGGAGCTACAGCTGTCTGGGGAGACAGCCCGCTGAAAACAGCACCTAATTCTCAATATTCCCTCAAGTCATGGTGTTTGCTTAGTAGGAGAACAAACACTCACCTCCCCTGAGATGCATCGCAGCTATAGGAGCAAGTTTGTGCAGCCAGAACATGAGTAATGTAGTCAGAAACACTACGAAAAATCATCTGGCTTTCAAACAGAGCAAATTTCATCTGAAAGACCTGGAAAGAGAACGACAAGGAAGCACAGCAGCATTTTTTGTATGTAAAGATGCCTTTCTCTTTATAATGGCACTTTAACGAGAGCTTAATGAGCAGAGTTCTCTTGTTTTCGAGAGGCACAGACAGGCCAGATAAAGCTACCAGTTCATTAGCATCCCATCACGAATGGAGCCTCCGTAGTCCCCAGCCATATGGTCAGCACGACATGTCTCCAAAAATCGGGGACATCTACAAAGGCTTTATTACCATCAGCCATCACGTTAAAGTAGCCTGAGGTTATATGGAGGTGAGGAACATCTCATTTCAGGACCTTTTGAGTGTGAAAGGACACAACATGGTCTGGGAGGGCAAGGTGATTTTGTAGGATGCGAGCATCCCTCTTACCTCAGACAGGACTTTAATCAGGATTGCCTCTCCATCCTGAGCAAAACACAGTCTCCAGAGCGGGTATCCATCTCCAGAATCTACCTGCCCAGGTGGGAGACACAGCATCTGCTTCCATCCCTCTGCAGAGAAATTCCCAATCAGACTAATTAAACCTCCCAGCGGAAAACCGTGAGGTTCTCCCCATCCCCACCACCGGCAGGCGCAGCAACCAGCAGCAGCACCTGCAGACAGCGGCAGGAGGCCGTAAATAGACGCGAAGTGACCATGTGTAGCTGCTGAAAGCCATAATTGGTGAAAAGCCCTCCTCGTTCTCACCAAGGCAGGCACAGCACCGTAGGAACTCACCTGAAAAAGCACCCAAAACCTGCTCTCAGCTGGCAGTAGCACCCCAAGAGGGCAACAGGCCATGGAGGCTTTTATGGGCCTTCTTGGAAAAGCAGAAGAATTTGCTCTGATGCCCACGGAGCTGCTGACCCCCCCACCCACAGCCCAGAGAGTCGGCCCTGGAGACCCCAGGTGGCATCTCCCACCCCTCCCGAGATCAAGTCACCTCCTCCGCTCTCAGCACCTCCGAAACCTGCCCCCGGGTCGCCAGCGCCATGCGCGCGTCTTCTAACGAGCAAATAACTTCTTCCTCGCTCTGGAGCTCCGTTTGCAATTCAGCGAGACGCAGCGGGAGGGTTTGCGCTCCTCCTGCATTAGCCGACCTGTGTCAGCATTTTATTCTGCAGCCCTGTAGGGTTTTTAGTGGAAAAAGAAAAAAAAAAAGAAGTTTTCAAAGCTTTAATGGCTTTGAAAACAACACGGAGAGTTCTCTTTACTGCAGGAGAGGTTAATGATCTCCCTCTGCTACAGAACTAAACTGGACATCATAATAAATAATCATAATAAGATATAAAGTATCACCTGGAGTCATTCAATGCCGAGAACAGGTAGGAGTTAGGATGCATTTCCATTATTCAGAGTAACCGCTAGGTGTGAAATTTTCAAAGCAAAGGTAGTCAATTAAAAAATGAAAAGCCTGCAATTAAAGTATTACTTAAAGGCAAAGGGATTGTGCCTTGTCTTTCCTGGGAAGACAGAACGCTCTGGCTCCCGGCTGGTCTGCAGCCCTGACCACACCGAGGTCCCTTCTCCTCATCTTCTCATCCTGCTCCCTGCAGCCCAAGGCGAAAGGCCAGCGGCATGACACCGCGCAGCCCTGTCACCAAGCCCACGGTGGCCCTGCAGCACCCACCTGCACGGCTGAGCCGAGCATCTCCCCGGTACCAGGCTGAGCTGGCAACTTCACGTTGCTCCGAGCTTGGCCTTCGGGCAGAGAAGCAGCGATGTCAGCCTGTGGGGGCTCGGACAAAGCACCTCAGAGCAGGTCACCAAGTCATCATGAGCTCCCAGCAGTGCTGACCTTCTGAGGTGCCTCACCGGGGCTCTGCCTGAGCCCATCTTGGAGGGTCTGATCTTCAGAGGGCAGACGGGCTCCATGCATACGGAGCGGAAGAGCTCTTGGAGGAGCGTCCCTGTTTGGGTTCGTAAGGATCAGAAACGCATCGCTCATCCCTACGTTAGACTTGTGCCATTTGCAAAGCCCGCAGTGACCATGGGTACCTGGCCTCCGGTGGAAAAAAGCAAGGTTCAAGCACAGGCAATAAAAACTCCATCAGAAACATCGACTGCAGCGCTGGGGAGTGACACAACCTCAAACACCTCAGCAGAAGCCAAGGGTGACAACCCAGCTGCCACCACCCTGCCAGCCACACTGCGCGGCCGGGCCGGGAGGCAGGAGTCAATCCATCACCGGCAGCAGGAGGTGCCCCCGGCGCGGTGTCGGCGAGGGGAGGGGGCTGGAGTTCATGCCAAATGACATTAATCACCTTTCCAGGGCTCTGCACGCGCTGGACAGTCCTATTAATCAGAGGCGTATCAGCCCTCCAGCCCGGTCGGGGCCCCTTTGTGCAGGTCCCTTCCCATCACAGACAGATAAGATTATCAGTGACGAGCGAGACACCCATTGAGTAACACCCGACTCAAAGAATGGGATTTTTTCTTTTTTTATTTATCCCCCTGTCTCAAAGATGAGCTGTTTCTTGTCTTGTCAAACCACATCCTTTTCTCTAAAGAACCGGCTTTAAGAATCCAATTTGTCAAGCTGGACAATCATTTGAGAATCCATAAAAAGCCTCGGTGACTTTATCAAAAAAAAATAAATCAGAAGGTTTTAAATGGTAACTGAAAGGGATTTGAAAATAGGTTGAGTGGCCTACATCAATTAATCTTCAGAGAGAAGGGGCTTTGTGAAGCTGAAGTGGTGGAGAAGTGTCAAAGGCTGGTTACTGGCCTTGAGGAGATGGAAGTTATTGATACTTCTCCTCTCCTTTTTCTTTCTTTTCTTTTTTCTGTCTCCTCAGGGCATTGTATGGTGATATTCCCTGCCACAGGGCACTGTAAAGGCAGGAAAGGTCGGGTGGCCAAGCCAAGAAGGTGCAGGTGGCCAGAGCCACTCCTTCCTGGTGAGATTTTTCCACCATCATTCCCAATATCATTCCCAATATCCCCCCCAACGGGGGCCAGATCTGCTCTCCCACTGCGGTTTCGGGTCTCTCCTCAGGGCATTGTATGGTGATATTCCCTGCCACAGGGCACTGTAAAGGCAGGAAAGGTCGGGTGGCCAAGCCAAGAAGGTGCAGGTGGCCAGAGCCACTCCTTCCTGGTGAGATTTTTCCACCATCATTCCCAATATCATTCCCAATATCCCCCCCAACGGGGGCCAGATCTGCTCTCCCACTGCGGTTTCGGGTCGCTCACCATCACCGGAGCCCTCCTCCACTGCAGCCACAGGGACAGCCCTCGGAAGGACCCGTCAGACGCCGCTGACGTGGACACTTGGTGGCACCTGGGGAGTCCTGAGGAGCGTTAGGAAACCTGCAGGTCCAGCTGCCCCGTCACCAGCCACAGCTCAGCTCCACCTGAGGAGGGAAGGGGTAAAAAAGAGAAATAGCTTCAGTTCAAGCAGAGCAAAGCATCCCAAACCAACAGGAGGACCTTAGAACTTGCAAACTGAGATGAAGGAGCTATGGAACGAGGTATTTGGCCAAACAGATGCGGTCCCCTGGAACAGGGATGGATTTGCTCGCCGGGAGCCGACAGCACCTCTTGTTCTCCGCTCTCCAGCCACACCGAGGCAGAAAGATGCTGAGCCCCAGGGAACACAGAGAAGGATTAGAGAGACTTTGGGGACACAGGGAAGAAGACAAGGGACTAGAGAATTTAATTTAAAAAGCAAAACAAAATAAAAACTTGGGAGGAATCGAAATGTTGCGTAGGAAAGGGCCACGAGAGCAAGATGTGAGGAGTTCCAGATGGCTTCTGGGTTTAGTGCAATAAAAAATTTAATCTGACAGGCAAGTGTGGGGCTGGATAATAATAACACCACAAATAATTCCCTTTAAGAAAAATAAAAAATGAAAGGAATCTAACAGCTCAAAGATATCTTCATTAGCTGTGAAGAAAAGAGACTATCTGTTACTTACTGTGGTTGGGAGCACGTTCACGAGCTTTCAAACGGTATTTTGTTGCAGAAATATAATGTAAGGACACTTTACTCACTTTCCAGTTTGGAGAAATAGATCTGCCTTGGAAATCGGCCAGAAGGGCTGTAAGTTAGGGCTCTGAAGTGAAGGTGATAACTTTGCCAATTAAATATGGATGTGATTCTTTTCCCTCTCCTTCCCCTGAATACTTCTGCACTGTCATTAGGTGATGATATAAAGACATAGGCCTCCTGGTGCAGCTTAATTGCTCATATAGAGAAAAATGATGAGCTCTGTTGCACTGCACGAGTACTGCCTCGGCTACTCGCTGCCTTATTAATAGGTGATACCGACGTGAGTTTAATTCTTCTGCCCAAGGAAAAACGGAACGATCGCAAAACCCCCGCTCAGCAAAGTACTTGAG
>NW_009729515.1:10911-14395 GCF_000703405.1 Apaloderma vittatum | reverse complement strand
GCTTTGCTGAACAGTGACGGACTTAAGAGTGAGCTTATATTTAATCACACACTTAAAGTGTTTTGCTGAGTTGATGCTTGGTGCACAGGAAACAGGATGGGCTTCCTATTAAGTGATCTTTTATTTCCATACCCTTACATTTTTCTTTTTTATTGAAGCACAGGGCAGACAATCCTGTGCTTTGCAATCTGCTGCTGAAAGGTTTTTAGTCCGGGTTGAAGCCTGAGCAAGACAAGAATAAAAAAAGCTGGGTTTTTTTTGTGTTTTTTGGTGTTTTGTTTTAATCAGCATGGACCTCAGCACTTCAGAAGGGGATGGCCAGCCAGGAGGGGGCCTGGGAGAAGGGGGGGGCTCTGGGCTTTTTTTTTGCCTTCCCCTGGGATGGACGTGCCTCAGAGAGCAGCAGGAGAGAGAAGAGCTTCAGCAAGGGAAGGGGGACGTGGGGCACATTGCTCGAGAAGAGCAGGAGGGAGAAGGCAGGGATAGGACATGGGGAATGTGATGGCTCAAAGCCCAGCTGGCCAAAGGATGCTGCTAAATAACAAAAATAACAATAACAATAATAATAATTGTAATGAAATGAAGAGAGATCACTAACAACGCAGAAGCTAAGTACAAGATTATTATAATAATTATTATAATAATAATGATAATAATAATGATAATAATAACTATGTCAACAACAACAACAATAATAATAATAATAGTAATAATAATAATGATGCAACCTTTAGGAAAGCAGTGTTACTGATTGTTTTCTGTCTTCACTTCCTCAACAACTAACAGGTCGTTCCTTAAAAACCCACATTTGTATCTGCTTTGGAACAGTCTCTCCAGGGGAAAGTTTTTAAAGGCATTGACACTCCCCCCCAAAAAAGATCTGGGAGGGCCACTCTCCCGTCTGCATGTGAAGCTGATGGGCACAGGCTTGGAAAGTCTGGTCGGAGGGGCAGGGGATTTGCATCTGCTCCGAAAGACGAGTTTTGTTCCCCGAGAAACCGCGGACAGAACAGGAGGGAGTGGAGCAGGGAGAGAGGAGGCTGCGACTAAATTGATGGGAACAGAAAGAGCTGCCCACGCAAATGGCTCGAGAAAAAGCGTGATGAGATGTGACTGCCCTGGGTCCTGGGACTGGAAAGAGCAAAATGGGAAAAGACCACCCGGACAAAGAGAAAGTGCTTTTGATTGCTGGGGGAAAAATGGCGTTAAAGATCATCGGAAGGGACAAGGCAATCCAGTGGCGGCGCGGCACGTTGATTGCTGCCAGGATAGCGATGGAGGGGGTGCAGGGGAGGGGGCTGCAGCCCTCTCTGTGGGAGGGAGCCGGGATCATCACCCAGGGGGGGTGACGTGTGGGGACCGACTCCCTTTAGCCCCCTACAAAGCAGAAAGCTCAGAGCTAAGTTTGGTGCTGCAGGAGGGCCAGAGACAGCCCTGCCCACCCCCTGGCTCTGCAGGGTGGCAGGAGTGAACCAAACCGACGCAGAGAAGCACCTGTTTAGGCGTAACTCCAAGCCTCGTTTGGGATGGACGCCCCGTGTCTCCCCCAGTCCAAGGACCTTAACCCCAAGCAACACTGCCAAGCATCCCAGGAGCGCTCTGGGTTTTGGATTCGCACATCCAAAGGTTTTCTAAAGGTTATGCAAAGGTTACAGCACAATTAACGTGTTGGCTCAGCACACTGGCTCTGTTTGCCCAAATTTCCAAAGTCTGAAGGCTGCGGGGCAGCTCAACAGCACGGCTTGAAAGGCTCCAGTTCCCCCCACACATCTGTCCTGATGCTTCAGTCTTAAACCACATTCCGGCGCGTAGGGCGATGGCAGGGATGGAGATAACGAGAAACGATGATGAAACCATTTTCCCTATCTTGGGCGTTTTTAGGTTGTCTCATCTCAGAAATGAACCAGTTTAAACGTTTTGCATCACGACCTGCCGGGCCCCATCGCAGTGACGGGCAGATGGTCGGGTTTGTATTCACACAATCCCTTTTATATCGTTAGACAGGCTGATACCCTAACGACGGCTCTGTTTTATATTCAAGGGTTGATCCAGCCTCCTCTCGCCTTCCCAACTCCTGTGTTCTAAGCGGGGAGGCAGAGCCCCAGGAAGATGGAGCGCGGAGTTTGCTCTGGGTTACTGAATAAATCAGCTTCAGGAGCCCGACTGCAGCCTCTAGCTGTGCAGAGCAAGCAGAGATAGACACGTTCAAAATAGCCATAATACACATTTTTTTTCAAATGCCCCTACTCACGTTACTAATTATATGTCTCAGGTTACTAAACACAAGCAAATTAGGGTGATTTTCTTCCCAGCATCTCAAGCCTGTGGTTTGCCATTCCCTTTCACGCCAGAGTTTCATTTGCCTTCCTAGACGATTTCCCTGTCAGGCTTCCCATGTGTGAGCAGTTTCCCAGCTCCCAAATTCAAAATCCATCCCATCTATTCTCGCTGCAACCCAAAGTGCTTCACAAATGCCTCCATTCGTATCGCAATTTCCCATTCCTAAATACTGGCTTTAATAGTAGCAGCAGTGCTCCTAACGCCGCTTCAGAATTAAATGAGCCTGAAGAAAAAAACATTCTGAAAGGTTTTCATTTGGGCATTTATATTTTGAAGGACATTTTAAAGACATAAGAACATAACCTGGCTCCAAGTGGTGTCCATGAGGATTTCATCACTTGCTTGAGGGAGGAAAAGCAAGCGGGTGGTGGAGCGCAGCCAGGAAAGGAGGTGACGTTCGATGCAACATCAAGAAGAGGCAACTTTATTCTCCCATCACCTTGGATGTCCCACGGAGCACGGCGGGCTGGTGGTCTTGGCGCCACTTTTGGAGGTCCCGTGCTGAGAAAATTAAGAGGCATCAGCAGCAGATGGACACCCAGTAACCTTGCTCATACCAAGAAACTGCGAATTTCCCTCCAACACTGCTTACTAACACCTGAAAACTGGTGGGTTCTGGTGGATACATGATTCCCATGCCCAGGACCCCCGGGACCTCTGGACTCCCCTCATACACCCGCCCTGCCCCATGGAGCCAGAGAGGAAAAACAAGCGGCGGCAGAGAGCGGAAAACTTTCTGTCTCTCTCCCGTTAATTATGATCTTATTTTGCGCAGAAAACCTGTCATTCAGCCTCCTGTAATGGATAGTTTCTATTTCAATTCTCCCTCCACCCTATTATCTTTTATAAAATTCAGCCGGGCCGGGTGATGGATTGATAAGGGACGGTCCCGGCGGGAGCCGGCTCGCTCAGAATGGCTCTCACGCACACCCAACTTCTGTATCTTTTTAAATATTTCAGTTGTTTGAGATCTTTATTTCACATTTCGATTTCCTGTAGTACAGTAAATTTATCTTAGTCACCCAGTCAAGTTCTTTCCAAGCCCCTTATCTTCTCCTCCTCTCTACAACTGAAAGCACCTACATTATCTGTGCTGCCGATAAAGCAGCCCGCGGCACCGCAGAGATCGCGCCGATCGGGCGGC
>NW_009729515.1:7183-10886 GCF_000703405.1 Apaloderma vittatum | reverse complement strand
CCAACTTGCCCGCCCCGCCCGATAAAGCCGCCCGCGGCACCGCAGAGATCGCGCCGATCGGGCGGCACCCCAGCCAAAAGGCGACCTTGGGAGGCCCGTGGTCATCACCAGCTGGAAGCTCGTCACTCAAACCCAGCACTGGCTCCTGCCAAGGGGAAAGGCTGGAGGAGAAGCGGCCAGGGCTGCCTGCAGAGCCCAGGGAAGGGTGGGCAGAGGTGGCTGCTGCCTGGCTGCAGCCCAAGGGATGCTGGTCCCCGTCCCACATGTGGCTGAAGAGGCCGAGGCACGTCCTCCTCCTTCTCCTGCTGCTCACCGACACATGCAACCTCCCCGATCTCTGCTCGGGGACAGTTGCAGCACCTCATTCCTCATCCTGATTATCCTGAAAGCAAATACTGGCTTCATACCATAAAGCCACATAGCCACCTCCTGATTTTACTGTCTATTGGCACAACCAGAAACAACACCAGAGCCTCCCCCCAGCCTTGGGAGCACTGGCTCACGCCCCAGGAGGGGATCCTTGGAGACCCCCATTGGCCACTGGTGGCAGAACCCGGAGCTGGGGCTGACAAGAGCGGGGTGGTAGCTGCAGGGCAGACCACGAGGGGTGGTTTTGGTGTCCTCAGGAGAGCCCAAGCACGGGGCTCTGGACATTTTTTTTGTAGCACCCCAGCACCCCATGCCAGGGAGAGGGTTAAGGTGGCTTCTGTGCTGGGTGGCAGCTCTGTCAGCACCCAGCATCACACTGCACCGACAGCTGTGCAGAAGGCTCCACGTCACAGATGACATTGGAGAGTATATAAAAATCCCGAGACACGTGGCTCCTCCGCTTTTCCTCTGCCCAGCCCTCGCCTCCCTCCCCTGGCGTGGAAGGTCCCACGGGCAGCTCCATGGGAAGGGACTGAATGAGGGTGACACCGTGAGACGGGGACTCTGCGCAGGGACATCTCCTCCCTGCTGATGCCCAGA
The DNA here is from genome assembly GCF_000703405.1 of Apaloderma vittatum. NCBI lineage: Eukaryota > Metazoa > Chordata > Aves > Trogoniformes > Trogonidae > Apaloderma > Apaloderma vittatum. The sequence goes on along the minus strand of NW_009729515.1, from coordinate 9,917 downwards.
GGGGTTTGGCATCACCTTGTCCCTGCAGCCGCAAGGAAAAGCCCAGCTGGGACCATTTGGGATGCCCTCAACAGAGGGGATCCAGCTGGGCTGCTCCTTGGCGGAGGGGTCTGCGCCGAGGCCCGGGGCTGGCAGGCAGAGGTCACAAGCACAAGGACATATTTTCCTCCAGTAAACCAGAGAAGTTTAAATATCTCAATAGCAAGGAGCAGAGAGAGTGTCCTGCATTGCTGTGAGAAACCCCTTCCTAAGAGAATCTTCACCCCGCTTGACAGCATCTTCATCACCCTCCGGGACAGGAGTTGGGAGCAACAGAATAAATAAGGGTAAAACCCAACAAGAAGCAGGTAAGATAAAGTCACCTTCTTGCAATTCCCACGCCGGCAGCTCCGAGCCGCGATCAGGCAGCACCCCCTGGTGCCATCGCCGCTGCCCGGGGCTGGTTCCACTCGGGTTCTGTCCTTGGGACACCCCACGACACAGGGCTTGAGGACATGAGCGGGTCCTCATGGACTCTCAGGAATGCAGGACCGGGACCACAAGCTCCTCGCAGAGTCGGCAAATGCAGTTTTCCAGCAGGCTACACTCAAACCAGCAGCAGCCTTGGCACAAGGTGCTTGCTCACCCCCTTCCAGCTCTTGGAGTGGTTTTGTTGCCTGGAATCAAACGCACCCAATAAATACCTCTGTGCAGGGGGGTGATTTATCTGCAGGGGAAGCCGTGGAAATTCCAAAACCCTCTTAAATACCCGTTTCCTGGCTCTAAACAGCGAATAAATTGCCAAGTGGGGAACATATTTGTCCCTGCGCATTTCCTGTGTTTCATTATCATTTGGTAAATAATGTATCACAATGGGTTATTTATCACACTGGGCAGCTTCCTGATCCCCCCCCTTCCATCTGGAGGAATTTCACCCGTAAATCAGTCACACAAACACCTGCTGGCATTGCACAGCACCCAGAACCTCTCCCCTCACCTGCACCCAGGCTCTGAGAGCCACCGCAGCATCGCTTTGCCCCGGGGTCGCCATCCCTCTTGCTGGGCACCAGCCAAAGGGCAACCAGCTGGCCAGGAGCAGTTGGCAAATGTGGCCACTGATGGAGCTGGATGTCACCAAGTGACTGTGGCAGCAACACAGGGCGAGGACGGAGCCTCGGTAACTTTTCCGCACTGGGCTCCCACCGCAGGTCGCCGAGGGCTGTGAGGCACGCAGGGAGCTGGTAGTTTTCCAGAGTGGATGGCTGGGGAATTTCAGCCTGAGTCACGCAGCGGGAAAAAGAAATCAGATTATTCAAATCAGCGTTACTCCCTCCCCTGAATTCATAGGAGAGGAGTCTCCTCCCTCCCTCCACCTTGCAAAGCCACGGCGGGGCACCCTCAGGACACAGCAAAGGGTCAGTAAGTGGCCGCACACGTGTCACCCATAGCAAGGAGAGAAACATATCAAGAAGTGAACAGATGAGCACTTCTGATCCCTGCTCTGAACTGACACCCACACCAGGAAAAAGGCGAAAAACTCTCACAGCTCCGCTTACTTACCAAGAGCTCCCGGTGCTCTTGGGCAACAGCAGCGTGTGGGTACCAGGAGGAGAGTTCAGCCCCGCTGCACCCGGTCACGTTGAGTCAGCGCCTGGCAATTCTTGATCCATTATTATTATTATTAAGAGCTCTTCTGATATAAAAAGGAAATGCAGTCTGGGAATGGCAAGGGTGCATCTGTTATAATGAGGTTTTCCCAGCTCAGCAGCAGTGGAATTGGCCTGTCAGGACACATCATCCTCCTCAGCAGCCAGGCTCTGTCCCCCCCACAGCCGAGAAAACCAGACTGGGACCCAAACCTTCAGAACTGCTGCCACAGAGCACCAGCAAACCCAGTGCGATTCGCACCCTGGGCTCTCCTGAACAAGCACCAGTGAAGTGCAGGGACTTCTGCTCCTGTCCCTGAGAGGGGGAAAAAAGAAGAAAGCAAGGTTTTAACTCAAATCAGATATTCTGACATCCACTAAGTGGGGGTGATGCCCGTGAGGGACAGCCAGATAAATGAGGAACCTCCTTCTGCTGGTGAAGAGCTTGCCCAGCAGCAGGTTTCCATTGCTGACCCCTACCCGCAAAGAAAATTGCTTTGCAAATACCGATTAATTCAACTTTACAACATCCATCTAAAATAGTATCTTGGCTTACAGATGGGGAAATCGAGGCACGGAATGGGGGGGGGGGGCGGAGCGACATTTTTTGGGGAACAGAACCACAAACAAAACCCTTTCTGTGTGCTTTAACTAGAAAACCATCTTTCCTCGTTAGCAGCTAATCAGAACTACCAGAGGGGAAGAGATTACAGACAGGGCGGAGAGGGGAGTAACTGAAAGAAATACAGACATCAAAACAGATTTTCATTTATTTACTCATTTATCACAGTGAGTCACAGGCTTTGAGTTCATTCGAACCTGCGTTATCCTGGCAGGATTTTGGGAAGCCATCTCCAAAATCTAAAAAGTTAATAGGTCACAGCCGCGCGCCATCTCAGGAAGAAAAATCTGTGCTTTGGGGTTGGTATCAGGAAGTTGGATACTGCTTTTATATAAAAAAACCACTAATCTTCCCACTCCAGCCTCCTAATCTTTATGGGTGCCCAGACACCTTATCCAAAACTTGCTGGCTGGCGTGGCGGAGGCTCGGGGGGTAGCTTTGGCACCCAGCTGCCCATGCCGTGCCAGGCAGCAGTGCTACCGGCAGG
>NW_009729515.1:4450-7171 GCF_000703405.1 Apaloderma vittatum | reverse complement strand
AGTCCTCCCGGCAGGAGCGGCTCGGTGAAGGCCGACGCAGACGTCCAACATCAGCTCTTTGTTCTTTATCGGAGCTGAGGAGCTCCGGGACCAGAGGGTCCAGCTGGGCTCAGGGTCCTGGGGCAGAGCCGACGCACCCCTTTTTCTCCTTTGAACTGCTCTGTGCATGCTCCTACACACAGTCGTATCTTTAGACACCAGAATAAACCGTCAGCAGCATGGAGGCTTTTTTTTTTTGCCCAAAAATGATTTGCAAGAAGCCAAATGTTTCACGTACTGCAGGCAGAGAATGCCTCGTCTTCAAACTTCCCTTTCTCTCCTTACTTCACGCTGACTTTCCAGAAGTGAAGACACAGACAGGAACCACGACTTACTCACCCGACCCCAACTCACAGCCATGGCGCCGGGCTGGCTTGAGAGCTCTGCAACGGGACAAGCCTCCAAAACTCACACTAGCCTCAGGATGCTCGAACCGGGCTCATTACTTGCACAGAGCATCTCCTCCAGCATTTTCAGCCTTGCTCACGAGCCCACGCTGGGAAATGAGGAGCATATTTTTAAATAAGAGGAGGAAATGGTGTCTTTGTGTCAGGCAAGTGGAAGAAATCCAGGACCAAGAGACTGCAGAGCCTTTCCACTTCAGACAGCAGGTGCTCTCCAAGATGTGGTTATGGCAACAAAATAAATGATGGATAATTGCTTTTGTGACAACTTGCCAATTAAATTAGACTCAGCAGAATAACATAATGACAATTTGTTATGCTCTGGTGGGCACTAACACACCAATCATAATTAAATGCTATGACTGAAATAGAATGCTGCTGTACACAGGAATATATAACCCCAATTCCCTCCCAGTGAAACATTATAGGTTCAGACTTGATTTCAATTTCTGGAGGATAATAGCATTAGCGCACATCAGAATGAGCTTGCAATATGCATACAGGCAGCAGCAGCGCAGGGGGACAGACAGAGCCAAGGACAGCTGAGCCGACGGCACTCCAGGGGGACCCTCCCCAGCATCTCTGATGCTCCGGGTTTCAAAGCAGCAGCAGAAAAATCCCAAATCGCCCGTGGGAGGTTTCAAAACCCCCAGCCTGGAGGAGCGGCTCAGGGGGCGCCTGGCCCCAGGGGAGCAGCCCTGCTGCTGGCGCTGAGGTGCGAGCTCACTGGGACGGGGCCACGGGGGCTTCTCACAGCTGTGCCAGCGATGCCCATCACCCTCCGCTAGCAAAGCCTTCGCCATCCCGAGCAGTCCCTCGCAACCCAGACTGAGCTGCAGGGCGCAACACAGCCTGCCCTTCCTTGAACAATTATTATAACGTTCATTAGAAGAAAAAGCACGGCAGTGTGCCTGCCCCGCAGCTGGGGTCCCTCAGCCCTTCCAGCTGACCCGGCCAGGAGCGAGCCAGCCAGCCAAAGAGCTGATGGTTTGCACCAACTGATCGAGAAACTGAAAAGAAGAGTGGGTCAGGTCCTGTAAGTACATAGAATTACCAGGTATTTACCCACATAAGAGCTTTCTAAATTCAGGTGACACAGAGAAGGCTACTGCCTCGATTCATGTGCCATAGCATCCCTGGGTAACAAAGGCCGTCATGCTCCTTGGTAGAGCTCGGCAGATCTTTTATCAGGTGTTGTATAATAAGTCAAGTATAAAACCACAACAAATTCAAGCTAAGATCCTAACAGATTTCTGGAATATTCCAAAGCGCAAAACTGAGCAGAGCTGAGGACCAGACGCGTGTGTGTGTGCAGGCAGGGGTGGGCAGAGGGAAATCACAGAAGAGGACACAGTGCAGCAATGCCAACATGGTTATATCTTTCTTGAAGCCACATTCTTAAAACTTCAGATGCTCTATTGCCCACCTCGCTGAAGCTTGGCAAGGTCAGATCACTTGGTTTTCCAGCAAAGCTGATGAATTATTTTGGCTACTCCAGACGTAAGACCGGATCCTATTAAACCCTTAGTTCCCCCACTCTCAACACGTAGCAGCGGGTAATCTGTGACCAGCAGCACGGTCAGAGGCGCCGCCGTGCTGTGTGCCCGACCTGCTGAAGGGGCTGAGCGGACCCCCCCTCCCCTGAATTTCCAAACGGGCAGAGCTTTCCCCTCCCAGAGCTTTGGGGCTGCGGCACAGCTGCTTTGCCAGTTTTGTTGCCAATGGGCAGGCTAACACGGGCATTGGCACACAAACAAGCTGATCACTTTTCAATCAAGACTTGAGATCCTATAACAGGACCCACTAGAGAGCAGGCAGAGCTCCTCACCCTCCAATTTTCAGGCAAGGCCTACAATTTCAGGAATTGACCTTGGCAAACCTTCAGCCTGGCTTTCAGAGCTGCCGAAGGAGTTCACCGGCTGCCTGAGAGTATCTTGTCCTTTTGTTGCCTCAAGGAGTAAAGACCCTTGTAACCGATCCTTTGGCATTTATTGTCGCTTAAAAATAGCCCGGCAATCAGACGGAGAGAGGAACCGCCGCACGCACCGCGCATCTGGCAGGAGGAAGGAGGTCAGCAATTTCACCCCAAAAAGGTCACACGGCTGCTCCGTAACGGGGCGCAGGATTGCGAGGCAGCAAAAGCCTCGCTCCAAGTCACTGACGAGCGTTTCAGCGGCCAAAAACGGGTCTGCCCACGCACAAGAGAATTGTCAAACCAGACCAGTCACCCCAAGGCAAAGTGTGGTCACGTCCTCAAGTGACATCTCCAGGCCAACAA
>NW_009729515.1:0-4233 GCF_000703405.1 Apaloderma vittatum | reverse complement strand
AGCGGGGATCCCCGGTGCGGCGGCAGGGCCAGGGGGTCCCGGATCTCCTTATCCCAGCCGCTGGCATTTTGCCGGCGACAGGGGTGGGCAAATGCTTGATAAGCAATAAATCTCTCACCACAGGCTCTTGCTCAGAACCTTTTAATTAAAGCAGTGGAGTTACCGGAAGGTCGCAGCGATCAGCAACTTGACCCCAGCCTGCCAAACACATCTGTCAAACCAACACAGAACAACGCTCTTGATTGTGTCTTCTCCGAATTGCACCAAACACCTTGTCTCCCATCTCCTTTACCTGAGAGTTCCCCGTTACCCACCCGCTGTGACAAACCCACAGTGCACAATAGCATCTCGGGGGACTTCTCCATCCACCACCAGAGCCGGCCAGGAGCCCCCCCAGCCTGCCAAACACATCTGTCAAACCAACACAGAACAACGCTCTTGATTGTGTCTTCTCCGAATTGCACCAAACACCTTGTCTCCCATCTCCTTTACCTGAGAGTTCCCCGTTACCCACCCGCTGTGACAAACCCACAGTGCACAATAGCATCTCGGGGGACTTCTCCATCCACCACCAGAGCCGGCCAGGAGCCCCCAAGGCGGGCTCTGCCCTGCCAGCCTCCCGGGAATTACCTCCTGATTTACACCATGCGAGGGCTCCTGCCTTCTCCCACTGCAAGGGCATGTTAGCTTATGTATCTCCAGGTTTTCCCTCACGTATTTCCAGGTTCTCCTGCTAATTTGGCCACCTAACTCCTTCAGAGTAAGGGCACAAAGCACACAACCACTTTCCAGGGGTGTCCGGAAAAGCACAGAGCATCCTCCTGCCTCGCTATGAGCTGCACGAAACCAGGTTTCTTCGCACTTTCCAAGCCCAAGCTGGGCACACCAGGTTCAGGCTACAAGTAGAAAGCCAAGCTGCAATAAAACCCTCACGTGTGGTCACGAAAAATGACAGTTAAACAAGCTACACAATTATCATCATTTGAGATGTAGAAGTGGAAGATAAAACTGACGGGTCTCTTAGCCCCAGCCCTCAGATCACAGCTGTGTTGAGAGGATGAACCCCAGTAAATCCCAGCACCTTCCCAGTCAAGCCCAGTGCTGGTCCAGCTGGGAGAGCTCTGCCCCAGGGAAGCCGCCCGTGACTTTTTCCAACACAAAATAAAAGAGAAAATAAATTCCAACTTTCTTCCTGCCTGCTCTGCACAGGAACACGCTCAGGGCACACCACGAGGCTGCTGCTATAGCCTGGGTTCTAAACTTCGTGGGTTATTGCTCAATACGTTTCCGATGACAAAAGGAAGACACAGCCAAGCCCAGTGCAGATGCAAGGATGAAGCCAGTTATAGCAGACGATGAAGGAAAAAGCTTTATAAAATAATGTTGGCAATTTTTCAGGGAAGTGACAACAAACAGGAGAGCAGAGGTGCAAATGAAGGTACGACACCAAAAGGAAATCTCATCCCACTTCACCAGAGGGGAAAGTCGGACAAGGAGAGATTTGCCTGGCATGATTCACACCTGTTGTTTGTGGCGGTGGCCATTTGTTTCTTTTTAAAAGAAAAGAACACAAACGAAAAGGGAAAAAAAGACACAAACAAAAAAGGAAAAAAAGACACAGTAATTGTTTTGCATGTAGCTCAAAGCTATATAAAAAAATAATCCAGGCACTGGAGTTTGCGGGCAGAGGAAAAACTCACCAGCTCACAATCTCAGTAAGATCAATTGTTATTTTCTTTCGTTGTTCCAGGCTGAAGTGCCTGTGACTTTTTTCTGCAGCAGCGCTCCACTGCCTCCTCCACAAAAGGCTGCAACATCGCACCTTTCACACTCCTGGGGCGACCAGTTCCATTAAGAGTCTCTAGAAAACTGCAAAGAACCCAATGACCTGGCATTGTTACAACTCGATCCTGGCCTGAATTTAAGCAAATGTCAGAGAAGGAAGAGAGCATTATCACATTTCTACAAATAGCAACTCTTCTCAATTAGCTATGGAGGGACGGTGCCCCAGGCAGCTGTTGGCACACAGCAGGCAGGCGGCCTCTGCCATTTCAGCAGCAGGACTGTCACAAGGCCCGTGGCACCAAGCACAAGACGTTAAAAACTGGAAGAAGTAAAGATGTTTCTTAAAGAAATTTAATTTTATTTTTCCACTTTCATACTCCTGTTTTCCTTCAAGAAAATAATAATTATTATTGTCTCCAAATTCACAAGCGGGGAGATGGAAGGAGAAGGCGTGCCACAGATGCGATGTCGCCAACCTGAGAGCTGGACAGCCGAGGAACCTTCCCCCTGAGGAAACACCTCGTAACCCCCCCAGCTGCTGCGGCAGAAACGCCGCTCCCGAGCGGGCGACACGCTGCTGCCACGCCTTGTGGGACAGCACGTGGCTGTCAGGAGGGCAAGGGCTTTTCCTTCTGCGCTTCTGCCAACTCTGATGTCTGCTCTTCCTGATCTTTCTTCCTCTCCTGCATCTCTTCCAGGACAGTCTGAAGCTGCAAGTGCAATGCAGAATCCCTGGTTTCCACCCCCTGACGATCCTGCTGTGCTACCTAAGGACAGGTGATCACCAAAAAGCAAAAAAACAGGGTCATAAAAATTTTCTGTTGAAGTGTGACTGAAGAGAGCAACAGAAAGCAACAGCTCCAGTTTCTATGTCCAAGGAAAGACGACAGAACAGTTGTAACTCATACTTAAACAACTTCTAAGGTATAATACAGTGTCAAGGTATCACCAGGGTCAGAAATTTAAAATGAGACTGCTGACCTCAAGCTAAAACATGACAGAAAGGCAGTGATTTTACCTTTCCACACACACTCATCACACAGGGCACCTGAAGTGGAACCAGTTTCTGCTCCTCTTCAGCCACTTTTATCAGGGAAACCAGTCTGGGCACTCAGCCCGGAGGTAAGCGGACAATGAGGAGAACAGAGAGCAAATTCCAGAGGTGAATAATAATTTAATTTAGCTAACAGAGCTTAAAACCTCAGCTTTTAAAAACAGCTCTTCTTCCTTTCTTTTTTAAGGGTGTTCAACTACAAGGACAGCACTCTCAGAAGGAACAGTAAAGAGTTAGTCACAAACAAGGTGAAAGATTTCTACCCATCACATCCTACTCTAGCCAACATGCTGTCTTAGAAGCATCTTCAGTTTGTTTTCTTACCCCATTTCATGTTAAGAGTTATATAAAAATTGCCTTGACTCCACGTGCCCAGGAAGCACTCCCTCTCCTGCACGTTAGAGAAAACAGAAAGCGGTGAATATTTAATACTTACTTTATCTGTTCCTCTTCTCTGTAAAATTATCCCACTGGCTAAAAGGGCTTTTCCTGTTTCTTCAAACAATTTTTCCTCTTCAATTTTTCCTTCTGCCTTCAGTTCATTGTATTTCTCAACAAACCTAGGTTTCAAGATTGTACTTTTACTCTCACAAGTAACATTTTGGTTCACTAGCTTTAAGAGGAGAAAATGACAAGCTTCAGAAATATATCTAGTTTAGTCATAAATAAATCTTACCTCTGGCAAGTAGATTTGTAGTTCAGCCGCGACAGGTCAAAAGGTCTTGGACCACTGCCATAAATTTTGTAAAATTTCCTGTTCAATTAAAAAAAAAAAAGAAGAGAGTTTCATTTTTCTCAAACCATCAAAAAGGGATGTCTTGAAGTAAATAAACAACATCAGTTAATTTAGGCTACAATAATAAAAAAAAAATTGCACAACTTTTCTCCGTTAAATATTATGTCATACAGAGATATTCCTTCACAGAATCACAGAGTGTTGGGGGTTGGAAGGGACCTCTAGAGATCATCCAGTTCGACCCCTGCCAGAGCAGGGTCACCCAGGAACGTGTCCAGTGGGGTTTGAAAGTCTCCAGAGACAGAGACTCCATACCCTTTGCTCTCTGGGCAGCCTGTGCCCATGTTCCGTTACCCTCACAGTAAAAACATATTTTCTTCTGTTTAGGCTGAACGTTCTGCTTCCCAGTTTCTGACCCTTTGTCCTGTCACTGGCCGCTGCCGAGTGCTCTGCCCCCACATTCCCGACACGCAGGGGTTCTTCGGTTGTTTTACCGAACTCGAGCTCATCTCCACGGCCGGCAGAGCTCCGCAGCCTCTGCTCAGCGGGGGCGGGTGAGCCCACCGCGGCGGAGGGAACCCTCGCGGAGCACAGACACAGCCCAGAGAAGGCGGCAGACAGGCGGAACGCGGCAGCAGCAACCAGAGTAGCTGGCGAG
>NW_009729514.1:9945-10265 GCF_000703405.1 Apaloderma vittatum | reverse complement strand
GCCGCCGACGGCGTTCGTTCCCTCCTCCGGTAGGTGTGGGCTGGGCCGGGACCGAGACCGGGGCCTCAGTACAGGAAAGCTGGGGAAGGGCTGCTTACAAGGCCGTGCGGCGACAGGACGAGGGGCGATGGATTTAGTCTAGAGCAGAGTAGATTTCGGTTAGATGTTACAAAAAAGTTCTTTACAATGAGGGTGGTGAGACACTGGCACAGGTTGCCCGGAGAGGTGGTGGAGGTTCCATCCCTGGAGACCTTCAGGGTCAGGCTTGACGGCACTCTGAGCAACCTGATCTGGTTACAGATGTTCAGGGAGGGTGGGAT
>NW_009729514.1:8114-9911 GCF_000703405.1 Apaloderma vittatum | reverse complement strand
TCGCTGATTCGATGTCCCTGCTCACGGCAGGGTTAGGTGACCTTTAAAGGTCCCTTCCGGCCCAATGCATTCCCTGCTTCTCCCACTCCTCACCCGTCTTCTTCTCCGCAGGTGGCAGCGGCCCATGTGCTCCCTCCTCGTCTGCCTCGGCCTCAACTTCCTCCTCCTCACCCTTGGCCAAGGTGTGTATGGGGTGGATGGGGGTGATCCCCCTTCCGCAGACCTCCCCCCAACCCCAGCTGATGCTGTCCCACCTCTTCCAGCCGCCTGGTACTCAGTGCTCGCTCTGTTGGTCGCGATGCCGGCCCTGCTGGGCTACCTGCAGGAGACGTGCCGGGCCCGACCTTCGGAACCGGAGCTGGTGCGCAGGAGGTACCACAGCGTTCGCCGGGAGGACCTGCGCAGGGTGCAGCTCTCCCGCCAGGAGGCCATCGTCCAGGTCAAGAGCTTGTGAGTCTCTGGAGCCCTCCTGGTTGTGGGGCTCTCGAGGCTGCTGTGGCCAGAAAGGCTTCTCCGTGGCTGTGAAGGGCCTGGGTTTGTGCCAACCTGGCCACTTGAAAGCATGTGAGTGTGGGGGAGCCAGGGTGTATGCTTGTGGGGTCTTTTTGTGACTGTGAGGTCTCGTTGGCAGCTTGATCCAGTTGGAGGGGTTTCTGAGCAGGATGTGCTGCAGCTGTGAGGCAGCGTACCGTGTACTGTACTGGGAGAACCCAACTATCTCGTCCAAGTGAGTAGTACTGGATCGGGTCTCCTGTAATGGGCTCAGCACAGAGAGGAGCCAGACAGAGCCTGTGGAGCTGCATTTGATGTGTTTGGTACTTGAAGAGAGCAGATGGAGGTCCAGATGAAGGCAGGGGGCTTGTGCTGTGGTGTGAGTTGCTCTGTCTTGACTGCGGTGTCCTGTTGCTCCTTCCAAGGTTTTATGGGGCTCTGCTGGGCTCTGTCTGTGTCCTTTACCTGCTGCCCCTCTGCTGGATCCTGGCCATCCTCAACAGCACCCTCTTCCTGGGCAACACCCAGTTCTACCAAGGTAAGATACCTCCCTGGAAGTGCCCTGTGTGGGTTGAGGAAAGGCCCTTTGGAGAAAGGGATTCTGCCCAGGAGACTTCCCAGCACCCTCATGTGAGCCCAGTGTCCTGCACTGGGCTCTGCCATGGGACCTGAACCCCCCTGAGGGCAACAATGTCCTATGGATGGTGCTCAGCAGCTCAGGTTGGGTGATGGGGTCTTGGGGCTCAGCTGTGAGAGATGAGAGTCTCTCCTGATGGGTGTTCTGGCCTGGGCGCTCTCTCCTGCTCTTCTCTGTGCTGGGAGAAACAACGCAGAGCCTGCGCAAGAGTGTTATTACCCCTCTCAGTCCCTGACCCTGCTTTGCAAGACTTGAAATACTCTTGATGCTGGTGACAATGTATGACACAGGCTTGAAAATGTGCTGTTGGAGGGAAGGGGAAGAGCTGAAGGTGCTCACTGTTCTGTGGCACGTGCTGGAGGAGAGTTGGATGAGATCCAAACCATGACTAAGTCCCCTGCTGTTCCCTGTCCTGAGTTGGGACCTGCTAGGAGGTTCCTTGCTGCCCTAAGTTTGATGTGTGAGCAGGACAGGGCTCAGAGTACCTGAAGGGTGAAGGTTATATGTGCCAGTGTCCCCACCTGGGGCCCTGGAGATTGGCTTTAGTGTGGTGGGACTGGGAGAAGTGAAGTGCCACCCCATTTCAACCACATTCCCCTCTTTCTAGTGATAACGGAGCTCAAGACCTCGATCGAGCAGTGTGTGGGCACCAAACCCCTCGAGAGCAC
>NW_009729514.1:3555-8083 GCF_000703405.1 Apaloderma vittatum | reverse complement strand
CCCTGCCAGCTGCTGCCCCCCTGGACCGGACCCCCACACCCACCAGCACAGAGGTGAGATAGGGGCAGGGCTGACAGTTGTGGGGTAGGAGTCACAGAGTCAGCCCTTTGGTCTGACTGTGCCTGTGTTCCTCAACTCAGAAACTCCTTCCAGCTGCCAGCTTTGCTGGAAGCCTATGAGCCCCTCCTTAGTTACTGAGAGGCTGCCCTGCTGCACTGAGGGCTTGGCTCAGTCCTTTTGCCATGTGTAAGGATGCAGTCTTGGGGAGGCAGGAGCTCACCTCACCTTCCAGGACTTTTGTCTTCTCATAGGGCTGCTGGGAGCGGGCCTGGTCCTTTTATCCTGGAACCTGCTGTAGAAGTGTGGGCCCACATTTGGACACAGGTGGGGGTACAGCAGGATGAGCTCTGTCAATCTCTTGCAGGACCTTACCCCTGGCAGCGTGGAGGAGGCAGAGGAGGCAGAGCCTGATGAAGAGTTCAAAGACGCTATCGAGGTTTGAGGCTGGTGGGAGTGGGCTGTGTGTGCAGGGCAGCTGAGGTGGTAAGGGGTGAGGGCTTTGGTGGGCAAGCTTGAGTGCTCAGGGAGGGTGGCTGTGGGACTTGAATGCCTCTGACTCCATCTGTACTGCCTCTCCTCTCTGTCCCATGCTGCGGGGAAAAGGAGAACCAGCTGCTGGTCATGGTGAGTACTGCCATACCAAGGTGTGCAAGAGGGGCTTCTCCTCCCAGTTGGAGCTGGCAGCCTCTGTCTGGTTTGCCAGTGGCTGTGGTGATGTCAGGTGGACCGTCCTGCTTGTTGGGTGCTCATCTCTGGGGTGGGCTCTCCTGCAGCCCTCGAGTGTGCCCCCAGCCAACCCCTCTATGCTCAGCTGGCTCTGCTTTCTGCAGGAGGATGACGAGAGCTCTCAGTGCTCAGCAGATTTTGACCTCAGCCTCCCAGACAACGGTTTTATGAGCAAAAATGAGGTGATCCGCAGCAAGGTGTCACGTCTGACTGAGCGCTTGCGCAAGCGCTGCCCCAGCAACAACTTCGGTAAGGCCAGGAGCAGGAGCTGCTTGGCTCTGCTGCAGAGCAGGGTCTGTGCTGCTCCCAGCAGTGAACTGGGAGTGGATGGAGTGGTGCAGTACCTGGTAGGGCTGTGCCAACACCTCCTATGACGTCCCTCCTTCATGGGAGAGGATGTTCCCAGCCCTCCTAGGAAGGGTGGGAATGGCCAAGCTGAGCCTGTGCAGCAGTCATGGCTGTTCTGTGCTCCTTGCATTCCCAGGCAGCAGAGCCCTGCCTGACCTCTACTCTTTTTCTTCCAGGGAGCTGCACAGGCTGCGCAGCCACCTTCTCCGTGCTCAAGAAAAGGGTGAGTCTTTGGTTTCTACACCAGCTCGCTGCCTGCACCCGGGGCAGAGGTGTTGCGCGTGTCTGGCTTACCCTGGCTCTCTCTGGCAGCTCAGGTGGCCGGCCTCAGATGACCTCATCTAAGTGCTGGGTGTTGTTGCATGCCTGATGCCAGGCGTCCCCTCGTGCTGTGAAACCTTTGTCTGTTTGCTTCTTTGGAAGCTGCCTCAGGCCAAACCCTCCTGCGCTGCTGTCAAAGGCCCCTGCTCTGTGTCCTGGTTTAGCCTGTTTCCTTGGGCCCGAGAGCTTTCCAGTGAAGAAAGGCATGGCTCAGCTCGTGTGAACGGGAGGAGCAAAGGCCACTCCTGTTGTGCCTGCACGTGGTGGTCAGCAGACAGACCCCTGGGCAGTTCTGGGAAGGCTGTATCTTTCGTTCACTCCAGACTAGCATTGCTGTCTTCCTGCTGCCTCCCCTTATTCCTGGGCTAGTTTTGATATGTGTCTGGAACTCTCTAGAGCTTACATCCCTCCAGAGTTACAGCACAGGAAGTGATTCAGTGTCCTTAAACCTCCTGGAGCCTGTGCTTCCAGTGCTTTGTCAGTCTGGGCACAGGCTGCCTGTGGTGTTAGAGCACACTTGAATGCAGATCCAGTGTTAGGTCTGTGTGGTTTGTCCCCGTGCTGTTGGATGACCCCTCTGCTGTTGTTCTTGGGGCTCAGGGCTTGCACCCACTCCTCTGCAGCAGGGATTGCTGTTAGCAGTGCTCTGGTGCTGGAGTTTACCAGGGAAGGCTGTGAGTGGGCCCAGCATCGTGACTCCCCTTATCTCTCTCCCCACAGCGGAGCTGCAGTAACTGTGGGAACAGCTTCTGCTCGAGGTGTTGTTCCTTCAAAGTCCCCAAGGCTGTGATGGGAGCCACAGGTGAGTGGAAAGGTAGACGTGGGCAGAGCTCCTGCTCTCATCTGCACTGTCTGCTGCAGGGATTTGCCCAAGTCCTGGTGGGGAGGGTGGACAGGACCAGCACAGCTGGGATTGGGACAGAGCGGTGATGAGTTTGCAGCTCTTGGAGCAGCTCTGTGGCTGGGGTCCCTAGCCTGTGGTGGGGAAGGGGAGCATCTCTGACATCTGCTTTCCTTTCCAGCCCCGGAGGCTCAGAGGGAGACGGTGTTTGTGTGTGCCCTGTGCAATCAGGTGCTCATCAAGTGACTGAGACAGGCTCCGACAGCTCCTGGGTCCTGCACTACCTGACGCCCAGGACAGCAGGCACCCTTTGCAGCCGGGACCCTGGGCTACTTTGTTCCCAGCGTGGTGTTATGCTGCCAGACAACGCTTGTGCTCACTGCTTCTCCTGCCAGCACCAGGCTGGGGGCAGACCAGCCCTCCTTGCCACGCAGCATCTGCTGCACCAGCTACAGTGAAGCATTGCCCACAACTGTGCCCCCATCCTTGTGGCTGCCTCTGGCAGCTGCTCTGAGCCCTGGGTAATCCCTGGCACTCTGCGCCCTGCCTCTTGTTTGCCCAGGCCCAGTGGCCTGTCTCAGTGATGGAGGAGCCATTCTTCCCCCTTGTGGTCCTACCTCCAACTCCTGGGCGGGGCAGAACCACCTCAGGGCTCTGTCTCTACCTTTCCCAGCACTGTGCTAGGTGTTGGGAATCAAGTCAAAGCTTTTTTGGGATCAAGTCAAAGCTCTACGTGCATCCGCAGGAGATGTGGTCTTTGGTCCTGGCTCAGCTGAGGCCCTGCTAGTCAGTCCTGTGCTCCTTGGCCTCCTTGCCTGCAGGTTTAGTCTTTCTCCCCCATATTTGGCTGTAGTGCAGAGGAGGCAAGAGGGTAGGTTTGGCCTGGATTCTGTGGCCAGGTCCCCAGCTGCAGTATGAGAAGAGGCACAAGCTGGTGCCACTCTGCATACTTAGTGACTGCTGCTTTCTACTACAGATTAATATATAAGTGTATATAGAGAATGACCAATAAACCTCTTGCCCTCAGCTGGTTCTTGTCTTGCTCCAGTGGAAGCTGTCCCAGTTCCAGGTTACCCCAGAACCTCTATGGCCTTGGCCCTGCTCTCCTGTAGATGATCACAGAGAAGTGGTGTCTTTCTGCCACCAGCTTTCCTTGCTTACTGGGGGTTTTTTCTTCTGTCCTGCTGTGGCCTTGTGTGCCCCCTGTTCAGGGCTGCCTTGGCTCTGCCAGGGCTGGATCCTGCTGGGCTGAATCCAGCGAGAATCTCAGGTCTGGCAGTTGCTGCTGGGCTTCCTCCCTGCCTCCTGAGGCTGCTCTACCCTGCTGTACCCAGGCAGTGGTCCCAGCAGCTGCCTGCCCGCACAAGGGTGACCTTTCCCTTCATGAACAGCAAAGCTTTCAGCTATCCCAGGAATGTGACCCTGGCTGCTGTGCAGCTGGGAATGGCATGGCCGGGGTCTGTGCCAGCCAGCTGCAGCTCCCCCCGGCTGGTGGGGGCAATGCTCTTGGGCTGGCATTGCCTAGTGCCCCCCAGGCTGTGACCCCTACCAGCCCAAGAAGGTGCTGTGCGCCCAGATCTCACCACCAGCATGGGCGCTCCTATGGGTCGGCCCTAGGGGCAGACTGAGTCCTCCTTACAGCTATGGGCTCATAAACCTCTTCCTCAAGCTGTGCCATATGGAAATTTGGGGAGAAGCTGGACAGGGCAGTGATGTTGAGGGTGTCTTCTTGAGCTGGGTGTGCTCCAAGGCCAGCGTGTGTTGGGGGGGCTGGCATGCGAAACACTCAGTTACTGGGGGCAGTGGAGCATCTGGAACATGAGGGAAGGTGCTTTGTAGCACCCCAAGAGCTTGTGGGGTCATTTTTTTTGGTTGAAGGGGTATCCGTAATGGTGTGAGTACTGGTCTGCGAGGAGCTATGAGGGTTGAGCTGTAGGGCTCAGACAGCTGACAGTGGGAGGCAGGGAGATGTTATTTGTCTTCCTAGAGAAAACCCTTGGAGCAATGAGTGCGATAGTTGTGTATGTCTAAATGTTCCCTGGAAGGATGTTAATGACATGGAATACAGAGGGCTACAGATAAACTTGGGCTATGGGAGGTGGGCTTTTATTTGTGCACTTTAAGTTTTGCAGTAAAACTACATAATTAATGTTTATTCCTATGGCAGCATGCTCAGCAGCCTTACTTTGAACACACCTTCTAACAATATTTGAGTTTTTTCCACATTTTTTT
>NW_009729514.1:3102-3497 GCF_000703405.1 Apaloderma vittatum | reverse complement strand
CAGGGCCTGCCTGTGGGGCAGGGACGTGTCCCCCCGGCTGGAGCAAGACATGAATGCCCACAGGGATTCTGGGGCGTGGCCAGGGGGGCTGAGGAGTGGGGATCACCCTGGCGTGGGGCAGGTGTCCAGTGGCCTTGTCAGCTAGGAGGAGGGTGGGCACAGGTGTCCCATAGCCTCAATTCCCCTTTTGTCCTGAGAAGCTCCCCTGCATCGGGGCCAGCGCCAGTGAGAAGCTGCAGTGTCAGGCAGCCAGGTGCTGGGTAAATATCCCGGCAGCTGCCTTCGTACCTCCCTTACCCAGCAGGATGGGTGGATGCAAGAATGTGCTGGGTAAACAGGACTGGTGTGGGCAGCCTGCTCCCCTCGCCTGCCAGGACTGGGGGGCTGCTGGGGTA
>NW_009729514.1:1521-2895 GCF_000703405.1 Apaloderma vittatum | reverse complement strand
GGGGTGCCCAAGGTTGGGGGCTGCCTGGTCCAAGATCTGCCCCCTACTATGCTCAGTGCCAGGTTCCTCACATGTGCCTCCACCTCCTAGCCCATGGATCTGTTTCCCGGCGGTAATGGAGAAACCTCTCAGGCAAACACCTTCAGAGCCAGCTGTGGGGCTCCAGCAGCAGCGATGCCCCTGTCCCCCCATCTCACCACTCTCCCTGAAGTGGCAAGGATGGTGGAATCTCCAGTGATGTCTGTGACCACTGGGACCCCCATTCCTTGGCTTGTCCAGACTGCCTGACCTCGAGCTCTGAGCACAGCACCTGGAGCAGGGCTAGAGCCAGAGTCTGGGGTGACCCTGCTGCCCCACTCAGTGGGCAGCACGAAGAGCCCCCTCCCATCCTCCCTGAGGGAGCCCCAAGGGGCACTTGCCCAAGAACCAGAGTGAGCCAGACACAGGCTTCTCCAAGGCAGAATAATTTACTGTGGTGCAGATGGGCAAGGGGTGCCTGGGCTGAGTCTTGATGAGGGGGTGTGTGAGGGATGCAGCAGGGCTGGGCTGGGGGGCTTGAAGGTGGACCACCTGCACTGAGCCATGTGGGATGGGAAGGCTGGAGACCAGACAGGGGTCGTGCTGCTTCAAGCACTTGGTCTTGAGGGGGCCAGTCTGTGGGGACAGCAGGATAGGAGGGACATGTCTTGGCTGGAGTGAGTACCTGTGAGGGTGGGTAATCCAGGGCTGGGCTGTGAGCGCAAGGTGAGGGCATGGGATGCCTTTGTGGGATGGAGTATGGATTTGGGGAGGGGCTGAGGGTCTGGGGCATATCATCAGGCAGCTGGGCAGGGGACACAGGGGTACAGGGGAGGGGTCTCAGGTGCAGCCAGGAGGGCCAAGTGGAGATCCTAAATGCAAGCAAGGGTCTCTGGGGTGCTGGGCAGGGGGCTTGGTAATAGGCAATGTTCTTTGATGCAGACTAGGGCTCACAAGCACACAGAGCGAGAATCCTGTGTAGAGCCTAGGCTCTTTGGTGTGGGCAGGGTCCTGGGAGAAAAAAACACTGGTCCCAGGGGTGCAGAGCAGGGCTCTCTGGAGGGGCCAGATGTCTTGGCTGTGGGTCAAAGCTCCCATGAATGCAGCTGGGAATATTGGGGGTCCAGAGCAAGGTCCTGGGGTGCAATCAGGGGTGGCAATCAGGGTGCCAGGGTGCAGCGCTGGGCCAGTGGAGGAGTCCTGGGACAGGTCAGGATGGGCAGAGCCCTAGTGCTGCCCAGCCCCATAAAGCAGCGGGTGGTAGAGGGGGCAGGGGTAGGAGAACATGAACTTGACGGCGAACTTCATCTCCTTGTTGTGCTTCTGCCAGGGGTAGACAGCAAGGAGGAGCAGGCG
>NW_009729514.1:417-1485 GCF_000703405.1 Apaloderma vittatum | reverse complement strand
GAAGCTGCCGCTGAGGCTGTCAAGCTGGGGGCAGGGACAGGTGCTAGCATTCCTCATGTGCAGCACCATCTTCTTGGTGTCCTTGCGTTTGAGCGGGCCCAGCTTCAGCACTTTCTTCTTCTGGGCAGCCACCAGCCGCCGCTCCCCGTTCTCCTCCGTCATCTCCTTGATGCGCATCTTCACCACTGTGTGGGGCAGCCATGGGGCACGGTTGGGAGGGGGATTGCTGTGGGGCATCGTTGGGCTGCTGATGCGGGGGGTCTGGGCCAGGTGCCTGTGCAGGACAGGGTGCAGCCTGTCCCCAGGGTAGGACGCAGAAGAAGGGTCTCTGGGGAAATTACTGGTGTGGGCAGGGGAAAGGGCTGTTGTGGGAGTGTTCAGCAGAGTCCCTCAGTGACCCTCCCAAATGCCCCAGTCTGCCTATCCGCCCCCAGTATGTTCGCCTATGGTGCACCCATCCCATGTGTACAGGGTTCAAGGGAATGGCCTAGGGGGTCTCCCATGGGGCTGTCCCCATGCCCTCTGTCCAACCCCTGGTGGGCTATCAGAGCTGGGGGAGGCAGCCCTGTGTCCAGGGCGGGGCCAGGAAGTGGACCCCAGCACTCACCGAAGTCACTGGAGCACATCTGCTCCATCATGCCATCCGCCTTGTGCTCCATCTCGCACTGGGTGCAGATCTTGGACACTGTGGTGAGAGACCAGCCGCTGTCACAGCTCCCTGCTGCTGTCACCTAGGCCAGCTCGGTGGCGACATGCTGGAAGAGCCCTAGCACCTCCTCTGTTCCCTAGGCAGCTGTGCCCAGGTGATGCTGGGGCACAGAGCACCTCGCTGGCCAGTGCCCCAGTACCGCCTCAGAACAGGATGGGGTATGGGGATACCCTCTGTCCAGATGCTGACCCCGTCAAGGCACAGCAGCAGTAGTGAGGGTGACCTCAGCCTAAAGGCTGCCACAGCCTTGACTGTGTGACCCTGGGCTACCTTTGGGTGACATCCCCTCCCCTGCCTGAGGGAACAGCAGCATGGAGGGAGACCCGCAGGTACAGGATGTGCTTTGCTGCTGGGATGGA
>NW_009729514.1:0-395 GCF_000703405.1 Apaloderma vittatum | reverse complement strand
CTTTGCTGCGGGGATGGAAGCCAGTGGGAGGACAAGGATACAGCTCGGCAGTGGGTTCCCCAGTGGCTCCCACCTCATCCCATGTTCACCCCCAGTGCTGCTCCCACGGGTGCTCTGCTCTCCCATGTCCTGGGGCAGCTCCGTGCAGGCAGCCGGGTGCCCGTGGGCAGCAAGCAGGACCCAGCAAAAACAGCTCATGCTGCTGGTTCTGCGCCCACCTGTGTCCTTCTTCAGACAGAGGGTCCCTGCCCAGCGTCCTGGGCTCTGCTTTGAGGGGTGCAGGGATGAGGATATGAGGACTCTGCATGCAGGTCCCCGGCTGCAGGGGGACACGCTGATGGCAGATGCCCCACACGCGTTCCCATCCCAGTACCGTTCCCTCTTACCTGGCGGCG
>NW_009729513.1:1557-1936 GCF_000703405.1 Apaloderma vittatum | reverse complement strand
TGCCAGCCGTGGGCCGAGCAGCTCGCTCGTCTCCTTGCAGCGAGACCCAAGCCTTGTGCCGTGTGTCTGAGAGCCGTGAGCTGCAGGGGCTGTCCAGGTCCCGCAGCTGCAGCCCATCTTCCCAACGCACGCTTCTGAGCAACCTTCCCCAGAGGGTCTGGGAGAGGAGATTGCACCCTGTCCTGATCTCAGGGTGTCTCCAAATCCACCTGTCTCCTTCAGATGCCTGCTGCAGCTGGGTCAGAGCCAGGCTGGGCTCTGGGCTCAATCTGACTGTGCTTCTTTCCCCATCCCTTTCCCGTTGGTGCCTTGGAGGGAGCCAGTTTGTGTAGCTGGGCCATCTGCTCCAGGCGAGCCCACCGGCCCCCGGGCCCCCCGC
>NW_009729513.1:1117-1385 GCF_000703405.1 Apaloderma vittatum | reverse complement strand
CTGGTGAGAGAGGGGCCAGTCCTCAACTCCGGCCTGAGCAGGGGCATGGACGCTACGCTGGGACTGGGGTGTTGCTGCCAGCATCTTTGTACCCAGTGTGGGGACCCAGCGAGCTGCTGGCCCGTCTTGTCCTGCTTTTCCCAGTGTCCCACAAACAGATGCCATGTCCCAAGCTCTGTAGGACCCCCAGGAGATTTGGGGAGGCCTCCAGGGCTGAGGGACCATAGCTCTGCCTTCCTGCCTGCGCCCTGCTCCACATGTGGAAGGA
>NW_009729513.1:361-876 GCF_000703405.1 Apaloderma vittatum | reverse complement strand
GGGGTCCCATCAAGTCCACGCTCTCCTGAAACTCAGCTACCCTGGTGGGGATGGGGTCAGGCAGGGAGGGGGCAAGAAGAGAGAGAGGATCCTGCCTCCCCAACTGCAAACGTGGGCATGATTCCCTGCCTCAGGCTCTGCTCTGCCTTCCCTTGTGCTGGGAGGGCACAGGTGGTGCCTGCTGCTCTGCTCACTCTGCTCAGCCCTGCCCTACCTACTCGCTGGCTCCTTCTCCCCCGGCTGCACTGAGTGACGGGGTGTCACCCCAGCACAGCCATCCTTATGCCCACTCCCGTGAAGGCAGCGATTCAGGTGGTGAGAAACCATGACTTTTTTTGGGGGAAAATACCCCCAGTCGTTCCCCTTGGGAAGCTTTTCCAGAGCTTTTCCCACAGGAAGCCTTCCCCAGCCTGGGTCACCTCCTCTGCTCCCACCCAGCAGCTCCCCTGCACAGACACCTCCTCCCCTCTGGGGTCTGGCCCAGGGAGCACCTTCCCCTCACCCGGTTTGGGTGC
>NW_009729513.1:0-286 GCF_000703405.1 Apaloderma vittatum | reverse complement strand
CAGCACTCATGGGTGGGTTTTGCTGGGACACAGCTCTCCCACCAAGGGCTAACGCAGCCCCAGTAGCTGCTGGCACTTGCATAAGTAGCGACAGAGCCCTTGGAGCCCTTCCTCCCTGGGCGATGGTGAGTCATGCAGCTCCCCGCGAGTCTCGAATGTTTTCCTCTTTGTGTAACACTCCAGCAAACAATTTAAAATGCCTCGACAGGCCCCGGACGAGGCGCTTCTTGGCACGTTGGTTTCCACGCACTCCTCTTCCTCCGTGGTGGAGGGCTGCACAGCCCTG
>NW_009729512.1:3363-3657 GCF_000703405.1 Apaloderma vittatum | reverse complement strand
GCCGGAGCCGGTTGGTAACGGGGTTGGGGAGTCTGAGGAGGGGGGAAAAGAACCCCCCCAAGGAAGGGATGAGGATGATTTCCAGGCTGCTGGTCCCTCTGGACCCAAGCACATTGGGACCACCCAGCAGCATCTTCTCACCCCCCCCACCATCCCCAACACCCATCCCAACCCCGCGCTACCGGGAGACCCTCGGCAAACCCTTTGCTGCTTTTTGGGGCTGCGCCCCTTGTTCTCCCCAAGATTTGGGAAAGGATGGAGGGAGGAGGAAAAGGGGGGGGGATAGGGAAAACC
>NW_009729512.1:484-3188 GCF_000703405.1 Apaloderma vittatum | reverse complement strand
ATCCGCTTTAATTTCCCATTTCTGGAAGGGAGCAGGGGGGGGGCTTGGGGGGGGTTTGTGGGTTTTTAATTTTTTTCCGGGCTGTCCGGTTTCGATTCGCGCGCCGATGGTCCTTCCCTTGCGAAGGGTTAAATGAAATATCTTGCCGGAGAGAGGGGGAAATCATCTCCCTGCCTTCTATCCCAAGAAAGGAAAAGTTTCGGCTTCATCATCCAGCCCCCAAAAAAATCCAAGCGGAGCCGGAGGAAAGCAACAAGAGTCGGCCCACGGGGGACAATGGGTTCCTCCAGGATGGGTAGGGCTGTTTTTTAGTTTAGTTTTTCTTTTCGAAGGTTTTATTCTGCGAGCCGCCGTGCTGACTTTCCCCATTCAGTATTATCTGCCCCTTTTTCTTCCAGCTAGGACTCTGCCGGGATGCTCCGGCTTGCAAGTAGCCCCTTTTTCCCTCCAGAAAAGCACAAAAAGGAGGAAAATATTTTTTTTTAGTGTGCCCCAACAAATAAAAAGCAGGCATGAATGGCTGAGACGCAGAGAAAAATGTTCTTCCTGAGATTTTTACCTCTAAAGAGCCTTTCTCAGTCTCTCCAGCCCACATCTGTGTTTATAGTCGCGCCGCGGCATCTAATTTCGGCCAATTATGACCAATTACCTGATTGAGGGGGCTCGACTTTTTCTGGAGAACGCCGGGCATCTGTAGCCAACCCCCCCACTCCCCTTCTCCTCCCAAATCCCTTCGATTCTGCCTGAAACCCCTCAAAAAGCCGCCGACACGAAGCCGTGGGTCATCGCCGGGGTTTGGGGGAGCCGGGGAAGTGTTTTAGCCGGTGCCAGTGGGGGACAGTGTTGGACAATATTGTGCTTTTTTTTGACTGGAAAAAGGTTTGACTCCTTCCATGCTGGCTCCCAGCGGGGTCGAATCCTGCCCGGTCGCATCTTTCGTGCCCTTTGGATCAGGTCTTGGCTTTGGGCAACGAGAGAATTAGCAGCAGTGGGGGGAAAAATAATAATTAATCTGGTTTTGCTCCGGGCGTGGGAAGCGAGCAGCTCCGAAACACGCTCCGCGCCTGGTGGAGCCGATCCTGACCGGGGAGAAAGCAAAGCATCACCACGTTTAAAACCTTTCCTGAAGGTTTTTGGGGAAGGATGGAGACCCCACTGGTGGGGTAATCCCCACCGAGAGCGTCTCCCGTGGGAAAAGGGGATGGAACATCCCTGGGGGAGAGGCAGGGAGCATCTCCCCGGCGCTGCGACCCAAATCGCATCAAATCGAGCGAATAAAAACCCATCTCAGGCAGCACCTGCTTCCCCTTCCACCTCTTCTCTTCGGGTTATTCATGTCCCATGTCCTTCTTGCTGCCACCCCCCCTCCCCTCCACCCCGCAATCAACCCTTTTATGTGGCTGCATCTCCCACATCATCCCACCCGGAGCAATTATTAAAAAAAAAAAAAAAAGCTGCTTGTCCTGACAGATAACCAGACCCCGCTGTTATCTGAACAGCAGGCTGGATTTCTAGAAAAACCTCTTCTTCTTCTATTTTTTTTTTTTTATCCCCAAATACTAACGAAGGCGGTTCAACCAGATTGAAAACTCCGGAGGATGCACCCTTTGGGGAGGTGGAGAGGGGTCCCAAAGCTGTTTTGCGGAATGGAGTGGCCTTATTTTGACAGCCCCAGGATAGATAGATTTAGTTTTTGGGGAGGAAGAAGAAGGTTTGTGCCCAGGAGCATCCTCGGGGGTGACTGTGGTACGACGCCGCCGGGGGTGTCACATCCTTTGCCGGCGTCGATGGCATCGCCGGGCGCGAGGGTCGCGGGGAGCGCATGGTGCATTCCTTGGGAAATAGAGCCCAGAGGAAAAAAATGAGGGGGAAATATGATAAGAATGGGGGAAAAGGAGGAAAAAGGGGAGGAAATGGGGAAAAAAATGGGAGGAAATGGGGAAAAAATGGGAGGAAATGGGGGAAAAATGGGAGGAAATGGGGAAAAAATGGGGGGAATCTAAAAAAGGGGAAAAATGGGGAAAAAAGGGGAAATATGGGGAAAAAAAGGAAAAAATGAGGAAAAAGAAGGCTTATCTCTTTTTTTTCTCATGGGTCTGTGGCCACAAAAGTCAGAAAGGAGATTCGTGGCATCACCACCCCACAACCCCCAAGGGCAGAATCAAGCACAAAACCCCCCAGCCCTGGATTGTTGCCTTTCAAGGGGCTGATTTAATTTTGAGGGAGGGCCTCCCCGTGTAAATGTGGGTGCAGAGAGGGTTGTTCCCATTTCTCCCCGCCCTGCCCCAGCCGGGGGTGCTGGCAGGCACCGCATCCCGATAGCATCTTTCAATTAACCGGCAAGAAAAGCCGAAGCCGTAACCTCGGAGCCTCCCCGGCAGCCAGATGTGACCCTCTTTTCCCAGGACACCGGGCTCGATATCTCTTGGGGACAGGGCTGGGGGGAGGAAGGGTGCGTTGCAACCCCTCCCCCAAGTCAATATTGGGGCTCAGTGATTTATTTTTTTTAAAGGGGGGGTTTGCTCCTCTCCTGAGAGCTTTCTGCCAAGCCTCTGACTCACCCCGCCAGCCAGTTTTAATGAGACTCGATGAAGATTAAGCTTTAATTCCTGCTCCTTATCAGCTTCCCCCTCGTACCCTCCAGCAAATGACAACTGGGAGCTGCCAGGCTCTGTGTCACCCCCCGGCTGGCGGGGGCGCAGGG
>NW_009729512.1:0-208 GCF_000703405.1 Apaloderma vittatum | reverse complement strand
TGGGTAGCCCCAACCTTCACGTCCCCACCCTCCTCCCCTCCATCGCCTCCATCTCTCGCTGGCTCGTGACCCCGGGACCAGCTCCTCAGGACCACGGAGATGTCGGATCCCTTTGCCCGAAAGGATGAGGCCAAGGTGGGGGGGGTCAGGGGGGACCGCTCCTTCTCTTTGCGTGAGGATGCGTTGAGCTAAATCTCCGGGAATCAGG
>NW_009729511.1:3758-10651 GCF_000703405.1 Apaloderma vittatum | reverse complement strand
CGACAGGGCCACGCGCGAAGGGCGGGAAGAGGAAGGCGCCATGTTGGATCCCCTCAGGGGCTTCGATCGCCCAACCCAGCCGCGGCGCCGTCCGTAGAGGCACCATCGCGGTGCAGGAGCAGGTCTAGAGAAGCGAGCGGGTCTAGAGCGGAGCCAGGGAAGGGTCTGGAGAATAAGTATGGTGAGGAGCAGCTGAGGGACCTGGGGAGGCTGAGGGGAGAGCTACAACTCCCTGACAGGAGCTTGGAGTGAGGTTCCCACGTAACAGCAGTTGGAGAGGAGGAAATAGGCTCAAGTTGGTCCAGGGCAGGTATTTGGAAAAATTTCTTTACTGAAAGAGTGGTGAAGCACAGCAACAGGCTGCCCAGGGATGTGGAGTCACGATCCCAGGACGTGTTCAAGACACATGTAGTTGTGGCACTTCTGCGTTCCATCCTCATGTGTTGCCTGATCCAGTTGAGAGGCATCCCTGCCCATGACAGGGAGGTTGGATTAAAATGATCTCTAAGGTCCCTTCCAGCCTAGGCCATTTCATGATTCCCTGACTCATGATTCTCATGGTTTTAGTGGCTGGGGTGGTGTTCAGTCGACAGTTGGAACGGATAATTTGAGATGCCTTTTCCAACCTTAATGATTCTCTTCTATGATTCTATCCTCTATCTCCACCCACCCCAGCCTGCACAAGGACCAAGATGCCACCCTCCAGCTCCAGGCCCTCTGCCCCAGCAACCACGGCCCTCGGGTGGATGGAATCGCTTCCGCCAACATCGCAGCGGCGGTAACGCTACCTCCAACATGTTTAAAACCTACACTGAACCTTACTGCGACAACCAAGGCTCTGAGATTCTACCAGATTAAAGGAACGCGGAGTCCAGCCAAGTAAAGCAGGCAGGTGGAGTGTTTCAGGTATATTTTACTCTTCATTAGATTGTTCATTTGAATGTTCGTATTACAAAATTAGCTGCCAGGGCCCACAAACGCACGGGGCTTTAGGAAAGCTGTTCACTTACCCAAAAGAACACAAACCAGTATTGCCTTTCAAAGAACTTTGTGAAACAATACCACATTAATCTTTAAAGCTAAATAGTGCTAAAATTTCACATAATCTACATTAATTTTGGTTTTAAATAATTTTACCAACCATTATAAAATTAATGTATTTGCATGTATCAGGTTACAGACATTTGCATTTAAATCAGTGTGAAGTATCCCATGCTGGCACAAGTAGTTTAAGCAATTGCTGTCTCACAGCAGCTCATTCTTATTGCCTTAGAACCGAGTTCGCACAAAGTACTGAACAAGAAAATACAAGACCTTTTTTTCCCCACAAAACTTTAAAGTCTATCACAAGCAACAAAAAAATTCCTTCTAGGCAGGAAGCATTTATAAAATGCGAGTTCTCAGTTAGCAAAGTGCTTGCACAGGGGCACTCACTTCATTCTCCCCATTTATAGTCAAAAACCTGAAGTGATCCTTTACCAGATGAAGATGCTCTGAACCGTTTTTACTTGCTTGGGGAAATTGGCAATTGCAGATACTTCACTAAATCTAGTTTCTGGCCGAAGTGAACTGGGCAGCAACTGTTGGGATCGGGAGAAAAAGTTTTTGAGGCAAACTCATACAGTTAAAAATACTCAAGGAAAGGTCGTTGAAGCTGCTAACTCACCATGCACTCGCTCCTGAAGAAACACCACGCTGATGTTACAGCCTTCACTTTGTATTAAGCTGGCAGCATTTAAAACCACAAGTAGGAAACTGTTCACGTATTCCATTCCCTTCTCTCTAACCCATCTACATGTTTTACACACATGCCAGTCATGCCCACAGAGTGACCTAATAGTGTTTCAGTCCCTTGTTTGTAAAAAAAAAAAAGAAGTGAAAATAAAAATCACTGCTATTCTACTGGGCTTAAATCCCTGAAGAATCCATACTGTGTATGGAAGGCTCAAAGTTTTGTGCCTTTACGAGCTTGATGCAAAGAAATGCACAGTAAGTGTTTATTGTGCAGTTTTCCTCCCCTTAAGTTCTTCCCCCTTCCCTCCCAATAACTAAAACCAAAGTTTAAAACCAAAGCATGACTATGTTACCAGCACACGTAGACAGGTTTACAATCTTCTGTTTTTAAAGAACAAATGACAAAAAAAGCATTCAAGAATATTGCATTACCTTTTTTTTTTTTTAAACAGACAAATAGCAAAAATTTAGAACCACCTGGAATAAAACTGTTGAGACAAAGCTCTCTACGTACACCTGCATGTTGCTGTAATACTTAAAGAACACCAATGCAAGGAACTTTTCTCTTAATGGCTACGAGTGTTCAAAGAAGCGTAGAAGTATGGAGTTAAGAAGGCCTTTGTACCCTGTGAATTAAAATTCTGTAGGTGGCACCGAGACACTTCTCACAATGGAGTCACATAGCTTTCACTTTGATTTGCTTCATCTTCATCTGCTTCTTCTCAAGTTTCTTCTGCTCACGCCGCAAAGCAGCTTCCTGCAGGCAAGGACACGGAAATCAGAATGAACACTGGGGATCTCGAAGAGCAAGCCAATCATTTTGGAAGAGCCAAACCAAAAAGACCTCCAGACCTTGGGTTCACATCTCTTAACTATACGAGCTGGGGGACCCTTTGCACATTTCTAAAAGAACAGCACGTACCCTGAACGCTGCCTGCCTTCTGGCAAACAAGAAACCAAAATCGGCTGTTGCGGGTACACCGAGGGGCTGGAGAGAGCGTAGGAGAAATCTGCCCGTAGCTTGGAACAACCTGAAAATCCAGCTCACCTCCAGCCGACGCTGTTTCTCAGGATCCTCTTCATTCATGATCCTTTCCTTCTCTGCCCGTTTTTTCTCTTCTCGACGGGACTGGGCAGCCTCCTGTCTTTGCACGTGAGTCAGTTTAAGGAAGTTTTCTTCCACGCGAGCCCTGTTCTTGTCAGCTTTTTGTTTACCCTTTTCATGGCGAAAAGGAAAAGCAGTTAATACAGACTTCCCCACGAGTGGGATGCAGTTATCTCTGGTAGCTATTTTAGAAACATAAGGCTCCCAATTTTAAGGGTCCAATGATAATGGCTGCAATTTCACAGGATATTCAGAAGACAGAAAAATACCCACTACTTACTTCTCTGTTCAGACGGAACTTCTTTGCTTTGTCAATAGAGTAGATAACCATGCTCATCAGAGGCAGCAAAGACTCCATGTCCTTTGGGGAAGTGTTGCCTGAACCAGGCACTGAAATAGAGAGTTTCTTGTTAATTCAGAGGGTGGCAGGATTTTTCCACTTGCTCTAAAACTCTTATTGCCCACACCATTCATCAGAGAAGGATGTTCTTACCGCCCCCTTTAGGAAAGTCAACAAAGCTAAGTGCTGGGTCCTGGGCTTGGGTCACAACCACCCCAGGAAATGGCGCAGGCTTGGGCAAGAGCGGCTGGAAAGCTGCCCAGCAGAAAAGGACCCAGGGGTGCAGGCTGACAGCCGGCTGAACATATATTGTCTTCTATAAATGACTGAACTTGAGCATGTGACTTGCACAAATGAAGAACAACACTCCCCCAGAGAGACACAGACACACCTCTCGGTTCTCTTACCATTAAATGTAAACAAAAGTGTCTTTTTAGTTTCAGGCAGTTTTGTAAGCTGACCCTCCCTGGTAGGAAAGAAAAAGAGTGGCTGGAATGAGTGAAGAAAAACATGGGCGTACAAAATACCGAACATTAGGGAAAACCTCATCAAGAACAAAGAGATGCTTGCAAAGTACTTGAATAAAATAAACACAATTAAAAACCTGGCTGTAACCCTCATTTTCGTTTCAACCTATTCAGATTCCTGAAGCGTTCTACTCAAAAACATGCAGTGAAAAGGCATTAATGTAAAAACACGCTAAGGGCACCACCCAATCTGATTGTCAGCGGTCATCTGATGGCCTCTGATATCCGAGCCTTAAGAACGCCTGTATATTTTCAATTACATTTAGTTTTACATATGCACTGTTGTTTACACTACTGCAGACCTTCTATGAACATCAGTTAAGGGGAAAAAAAAAAGAATTCAAGTCTTCACTGCCCAAAACCCCACAGTATTCTGAAGCAAGAAAGTCAGCCCTACATTTCACAGAGCCTCCAAAGCCTACAGTTTCAGTAGAAAGGTGCACACACTGCTGTCCTCAAATCAAAGCACACTCCTTTTCTTGGAGGACAGTTTCCAGTTTTGATATGGATCATTTATTTATATGCCTGTGAGCATAACACACCCTCGCAAAAACCTACATGGCAATTCAGATAAATCACACACTGCTTGGCAGTTATGAAGCAGCAGCTAAAAAAAAAAGTCAAGCTGAGGAGGCTTAAATGAACAGAAGAAACAGAAGCGATATTGCCTCTGTGTATTTCTGAAACACAGCTGAGAACCCACCTGAACAAAAGAACCTAAGCAGTGGATTCAACAGCAGGACACCTCATCCCATCAGCTAAGAAAGTGAAGAAGTTATTTAAACCTGGTTCTCGGTGCATTCCAACAGCGTCTGAGTTAACACATCTCCTCCCGCAGTGTTGTTTCTTGGCCCTGAACTCTAGCACGCACCTTCAGTGGGATTACCCAGGTGTTTTCCGTGCAGCTGGGTACACTGGAGCTGCCCAGTGTTACCTGAGATTTAGTTACCCAAACTACAGCATAAGCAACACACAAAAATAAATATTAAGGCAATACAGCACCTTGGTCTTCTCAACTAATGCAGCATTTAGAAGCATTGGGAGTGTATTTATTCACCTGTTTCACCTTTGCTCCCAATTTCTCTTTGTGTGCATTCCAGCAGGCTTCACATTGCAAACAAGTCTGTCAGCCTCTATTTTGCTTAGTGTTACAACAGCTACCAGGAAGAGAGATCTAGTTTTATACCTACTCTTGCATAAGTTTTGGACCGGAGAACTGGTCCGAGAATTGGACAGACTCGATCTTGTCAGCGTAGTGCGTGAGGAAATGTATCATCTAAAAAGAGAAACTGGGATTAGTCTTTCCCAACAGCAGTCCATCTGCGTCCTGCCTACTCCCAGGATGGGTTTGCCAAAGTGTCCAGATTTCACTCAGAAAATTGCTGTGCTCAGCTTGCCACGATGACACTGAAATTTAAACTGTCAATTTTTTTAGCTTTTGCTAGAATGGGCCTCAACGCATGGAATTAATATGAGCAACTCAGACCTTAGATACCTAATTCTCATTTGGCATTTTCCAATTCATTTGGTAACATGTCAACTTTGAGGACCTGCAGACACCCCATCAGCATGCGAAGCGGCCACTGAAGCCAACTCCCAGGCTCTGAAACGCAATTTTAAGTCTGCAGTTACACTAACAGTTGCTATGTAAAAAGAATAAAGACGTGAGAATTACTTTCTTCTTCCAGCCCTTAAGCTTCCTTATGGTCTGGATTTTTCTAGGGCCATTTGGCTCTCCTGTTGTGATGTTTACAGGAGATAAAGATTAGAACTTTCTTGCATAGGCTGTAAATACCAGGGTTACCACGGAAGATTTGTACTAATTCATTTGCAATTACCTTAGCGTCCATCATTCCCTCCGTGACCTCCCCCATCTCCGACAAGATAGCCAGCGAATCTGGAAGCCCGTATTTTGCACCAGACTTAGGTTTATCACTGCAGAACTCACTCTGTTTCAAAAACAAAAAGGGGAAAGAATAAAACAAACACAACCTTGTCAGTATCTTATCAGACCAAACTATTCTAGCACTCTGGGATCCCTAAAAGTACCTGAAGAGAAACAATAAAAAATAGACTAACTCGTTCACTGTGGCTGGGGATGTTTCAAACACAAACTGAAGTGTACAGTATCAACAGTCTTCAAGTTATTACTTCTCTTCAATAGCTAGTACTTTAAGAAAAAGGATAAGACAATTCTAATATATCCATACCGGAATTCTCAGAGTGGGTTAAGGCATTTTGCTTACACTGTTCGATAACAGAACAAAACCAAGTGGCACCCTACCAACCCCCCGTTAGTGCTGTTACTTGAGACAACTGACGAGAGGGAAGACTTGCAGATCACTGCCTGCTATCACTGGATTCTTTGCAAGCTTTGGAGCTTGAACATGTGGAAAGTTTTAATTTCATGTTCTCATAAAAGCAGGTAGCTTAGACCTTAATTAATGATAAGTGATGTGGAAAGTTGAATTTACATTTCAACCCCTGGAAAAGCCATCTGTGCAAACTAAATGAGTGACAGTTTTGTATAGGCTGTATGCTTCAGCCTCCTCCTAAATGAACTAGACACCAAAAGGAAGGACATAAGCTGCTTTCGATGGCCTCTTTTCCAGCAGTTCTGACGGCAGCTGCCTGCTAATTCAGATGTTTGATGGCATCAGATTTCCATCCATTAAGATGAAAATGTCTCTTCCACACACAATAATTCCAACCGGTCAGTCACAGGTTTTCAGCTACTCTCAAGGAAATCAGCAATCCCCAGATTAGAGCTTCTTACATCCCCTTATTTATAATGTGAGTATTCCAGGCGTGAATGTACGTACCAGGTCCTGCATCTCCTTCTGAAGTCGCACCAGGGCTTTTCTTGTTCCGACAGCAAACACGTAGGTGTCCATATCTTCATCGTTCATTGTTACTTTTATTTGCTGTGGGACAGAATGTTATTATCCTCGATCAGATTTATCCAATGTACTCTAAGAGGCTGCTGATTTAAAGCGTCTCAGTGTGTCTTGAGGTAAGGCAGCTTTTTAATTCTATCGAGTACTCAATTCAGTAGTCTGGTATAATGCTGCTGTGTAATGACAGTGATTAAAACTGAGCAGAGCTGTAAGACTCGTTTGCAGTGCAGATACCCATTGTTTAGGAGCAACTGCCCACATCCAAATTACATATTTTTAATAGATATAAC
>NW_009729511.1:0-3727 GCF_000703405.1 Apaloderma vittatum | reverse complement strand
GTTACGTGGAAACAGTGTTCACATTGCACACAGCTGCTGTTCCTCCAAATGTAACCTCTCTTGGCAGTGAGAGATTACTCTTATCTCCGAAAGCAAGGGGCGAGGCAAAAAGAAACGTTACAGGAGATAATATCCAGGCCAGCGTATGCATGAAGCAGCTCTGCCCAGGCACATTTAACAGACAGAAGAACAATCATTTAGTGTTTCAGATTGTAAAACCACTCTTTATCAAGATGAGGTCTTGAAGCATGATAAACTGTTCACAAAACCACTCAAACAATAAAACTCATAGATAAAACAATTTCCAGTCATCAGCAGTTTGCATTTCACGGGCAGAAAAAAAAACCACGAATGATTCTTTCAAATTGTTTCGACAGTTACTGAACTGGAAGATAAGGAATTCTATAGAAAGTCACCGAGCAGTTCACTCGCGTGTCAGAACACCAATCCAAAGCAGCAGAGCAAAACGGAAGGACTGCAGCTATTTATTACAGCTAACCTGAAGGGCTGAGTACATACCACTTGGTCAGAAGCTGGCCTCATCATGCGCGCAAGAACGTTCAGTAGGTCTTGTCTCTTGAGAAACTAAAAACATGAAGTTTAGAAGATAGCTCAGTACAGACAGAGTGCAGCACTTCATTGGCAGAGAACAGCAAGGCGCGAGAAAATACAGGACAGTTATAAGCAAACGTTTGCATAGAACAATTTAGCTTTGAAGGGCCCTTTGGGAGTCACCTACGTTGATCAAAACCAGAACTACCTTTCTGCATTAGATGAGTTTCTCAGGGCCTTGTTCCCTCAAGTTGGAAGCTGAACCAACATGCAAGGTTGTTCCATTCCAGGTGCAGGACTTTGTATTTGTCTTTGTTGACCTTCCTTGGAATTCCTGTTGGTCCATTCATCCAGGACGCTCAAGTCCCTCTAAATGGCAGCTGGGCTCTTCAGCCTACAGTTACCTCTCGTTACGCTCTACTTCTGGTTTCTGCACTCTTTCTGGGAGCATTCACTCTCACCTTCTTTGGTGGGCAGAATGCAGATCGGTACGGATTTTCCGTCCGACCAGTCTTCCCTTCACGTGCGCGTATTCAGAGCTCTGTGTCTGAGTGTGAGCGAAAGAGTCGAGCTGGGACTCCTTGTTGCTCACCCTGGAATGGAAAAGCCTCTAGAAACTAAAAACTGGTGACAGTACTACAAATTTCCTCATCCTCACCTTTAGCTGGATGAGCATTCCTTCACAGCACACCCTTCCAGAGCACCACAAGTTATATATGTGTTCATTTTCTTGATTTAGTTTCCCAGTGCTTGTAGCTTCTTTATTAGTGCCATCATCTCCTGAAGAAAATGACAGTGAAAGAGAATTGCAATCTAAAATTCACAGATTTAAACATCAGAACTCATCAGTAGGCTTAAGAGCTAGATTGCTTCAGTATCCCCGCGGGGTTTCTGAATGTACTACACCACCACAATGTAATTCCAGCACCGGCAGCGTGGCACACTGTTTGTTTACACCTAGAGCTGTCATTAGTGCTATCACTAATGACACAAGATTCCCTTCTCTATAGCCTACGTGCCGCTCTAAAACCAGTTTTATTAAAGTAAACTAAAAATGGATTCCAGTCATACCAGCACTCACCCACAAGAGCAAAGTTACTTTCTAGCAGCTCCCTGTGAGTATTGAACCACGCGTGAGCCAGACGGTTGTTTTTGTTCTTTCCAATGATGTAATTCATGATGTAAGCAAGAAGACCTGTTACCATCAGGATCTCCATGTAGTAACTCTCCCAGCTGTTCTGAAGGTGAGCAGGGACCTACGGTAAGTGAATGGAAACCGTCTTTTACAGACTGAGCGAGGAGATTCCATATACACAGACAGATTCTCTTATGTGTACGTTTGTACACTGATGACGTTACTGGCCTCTTGCCTTAAAGAGAAAGTGGATCAACATTTATACCTACGTTAACTATTGTTATGGGGTCTTTATTTTTGCTATGAGATGCATCTGGTTTCTCTTCATAGCCTTCAAACTCCTCATCATCATACGGTTCACTCTCAGTATCACCTTCCTAAAGGACAAAATCACAGCATGAAAATCCAAAGCTCAGTAAGGAAAATCAAAAGAGATACAGTGAGAAAGAAAGGTGCAGAGATTCTATTAGGAAACACGGAGGAGGGAGGTGAGGCACTACCTGTGCATCTGCATCATCAAAGTCTTCCTGATTCTCATCCTGACCTTCAAGCTCTACAGTGGCTTCTTCTTCATCGTCTTCTGTGGTGATGACCCTCTGAGGGGACTCTGTGACTGCATCTTCGCTAACATCTTCAAATTCAGCAAAGTCATTGTCATCATATTCCATAATGTCATCTCCATCCTCAAATTCATCGTACTTTGCCAAAGAAAAACTCCATGGGATGAACAGGACAGCAATAAAAATATAAAATTTCTTCATTTTCACTGAAAAAGAAAAAAAATAAAATCAACCATTGCAAAAAATCCTTATCAATTCTGTTACACCTCCAGTAATGCCCAACTTCTACAAACAAATTAAAAATACTACCAGGGTCATATCAGAGAGAGAAATTAACCCCTGCCTGGTCTTGCCATCTTCTGTATAAAGAAAGTAAATACTCTTCCAGGAAAAAAATAATTTTGAAAGTGAGGTTCTAAACTCTTGCTGGTAACAGGAGCAGCTGCAGCAGATCACACCTGGCCAAGCTGTTCAGATCAGCAAGTTCTGGAAGTGGAGATGTTCCACTGTAGAAGCATCTCTCAAGTCAGTCAGCGTTGCCAGCTCATTTCAGAGACCACACACTGCACCTACGGTTGTTATTAATTAGCAATTAGACACAGTCAGGTCAATGAATGCGTAACAGCAGCGCTAAATCTTAAAATGCACTTAATTCATTTAAACAGCACGGCTTGAACAGCTTCTGGTAGCTTAAATTTCTCCTCTTTGATTTTCTAGGCTGCGTGCTCAGGATCAGGCCCCACAGCATCCCAGCACTATTTGTTTAGAGACTTTTTGTTGGAAGATCTACCAAAAAAAAAAGAAAAAAAAAGAAGGCAGCAAGAGGCTGGATACTGCACCGGGCTCCAAAACAAGAGTAAGCTGCTGCTCACGAAACCAAAGCTCTCTCCTCAGATTTGCCAGAAACCTGCAGAGAGTTTGTCACTTCACCTGTTTTTTGCCCTCAGCTTCCTGTGTCTTTTCTGCTTGATCTGAAACCAGTCCCGGTCTCCCACTCGGACTGTGGAGACATCACCAAGGTCCAAACTCAGAGCCTGAAAAGGCAGCGATAACCCTTCTCCTGTGTCTCACAGCTACAGAGCATCAGCTGCACCAACCTTAGCACCAAGACTCATTTTACGCCCTCCTGCAACCAGATCTGAGTGGGAACTGGAATGTTAATGAGACTGTTCTCTTAAAAAACTCAAAATAGAAACGATTTGCTTCTAAAATAGCCCAGCACTCCTCCGAGCACCACATGCAGGGAACCCACTCCTACGAATGACAAGGACACGGCTAAAATAAACTCCTTTGTCAAAGATTTCTCATCCCAGCAAAAACCCGAACAGAACATGTTCACAAGAACATTGATCAAGATAGAAAGTGCAGCAAGGCAGAGCCCAGGAATTTAGCAGATTGTCCTGGTATGTCACAATTTTACGTGAATTTAAACAGGAAAAACAAAACATTATTTAAAGATGGAAGAATTTGCATTTGGAAG
>NW_009729510.1:0-338 GCF_000703405.1 Apaloderma vittatum | reverse complement strand
AGAAAAACCCGACAAAAAAACCAGAAAAACCGACAAAAATCCAGAAAACCCGACAAAAAAACCAGAAAACCCGACAAAAAACCAGAAAAAAACGACAAAAAACCAGAAAAAAATGACAAAAAAACCCAGAAAAACCGACAAAAAAACCCAGCAAAACCGAGAAAAAACCAGAAAAACCAACAAAAAACTCCGAGTTCTCCCCCCTCACTCCTTTATTTATTATTTTTTCCCGGCCAAAAGCGCTTTTATACTGGTTTTATTGGGAAAAAGGGAATTATAACGGGGCGGGGCGGCTCCAGCTTTTTAAATTCTCAGCCCCTCCGTGGTTTTTTTTTTTT
>NW_009729509.1:3002-4817 GCF_000703405.1 Apaloderma vittatum | reverse complement strand
TCGTCCCTTTCTCAGGGCCCGAGTACGAAAGCCCACGCAGGGCTGGGTGGCTCAGGGGTTGGGGAGATGGAGCTTTCCACCTCTAGAGGTTCAAAATCAAAACCCCCCCGGGAGCAGGCACAGGGCACGACGAGTTGGGTGAAAACTGCTTGGAAAGGGCAGGTGACGAGTGCCAAAAGGCGCCCTCAGTTAGTGCCCTCCTTGGCAAGAATCGGGTCTGAACAGGCCACCAAGAGAGAGCATCAACTGCCGACCTCAATCTCCCAGGCAGCTCTTTTCTCGTCTGATACCCCCGACAAGGCACGACCCCCCCTGCCTGTCCCAGACTGCGCGTCTGCAGGGCTGCAAAGGTGCCACATTTCACCCCAAAAAGGGCCCTCGCCCTCGCGTAAACTTAAAATACGGGCCCGTCGGAAAGAGAGCAAATGCGATGCCACCAGAGACCTCAAATTTGTTCACAAACCTGATGTACGAACCTGGCGTGTCCCTAACTACTCGGCTAAATTCTGCTTTCGCCCGCTCTGCGTTTCCAGAAAAACCAATGCAACCCAGCTTTGGCTAACCCCGGCTACCGTCACAATTTCAGGCAGGAAAAACCATCATTTTTTTGTGCTGATCACTGAGAGTGAGGGAATCCCTCCCCGAGACGCTGCTCGCGGCGGTCTCGGCCGGCGCTGCAGTTTGACGCTGCTCCTCAACACGAAAAGGTTCTTTTTCTTAAGCTCAGGGTATCAACTCGCTCCTTTCAGCCCTACCGGGTGGAAGAGCAGAGCAGAGCGTTAACCGAAACCCCTGAGCTTGCACTTCCCTCCCCTCGAGTCCACCCAATCGCTTTCCTACAGGAGCTCTGGAATTTGACATTTACATTCAAATGAGGCGACCACATGAAGATGGGATCGCAAGCAAAGTGCTGACAAAACACTCCTTTAATTAGTAGTTTTCCACGTAACCTCGGCAGGGTTATTGGTTGTTGTTTGGTTGGTTGTGTTTTTTTTATCCTCTCCCCTCTTTCAAAATTTCACCGGGCGAACAGAGACACCCGAGCGGCTCGCAAGGGCTCCGAAATGCGCAGGTCTCGGGCGTAAGAGCTAAGTGGCAGCCGGTTACCCGCGTTAACGGCGAACACTTTCAACGCGTTCTTCATCTGGAAAAACATCCCAAATTGCCCGACGAGGGCGAGGGTGCCATGGTGCCAGCCACCCTCTCCGGCGGTGCCTTGGCAGCACTACGCACCTGCTCAGGGCAGAAAGGGAAAAATTATCGTCGCCTTTTCCATCGAGCGCCACGAGAAACGGCTTCGGGGCGCTGCTACCCCGCACCGCATAAGGTTTCCTGGCAATGAGGGCGTTTCGGAGCTCTGGCGCATGGTTGTTCGGCCTCTCGCGGCTCAGGGGACTCAAGGAATGGAGATCCTGAGTTGCCGTGCCCAAATTTCTAACTGGAAAGGCACGCTGGTAGGGCAGGCTTTGCGGCAGCGCTACTGCTGTGCGCTACAAAAGAATTATTAAAATAATGTTGCTTTATAAAAAAAAAAAAAAAAAATCACAAAAATAATTAAAAGAAAAAAAAAAAAGGCGGGGTTTGCTGCCCAAGGCCCAAACATTATCCTAGTCCTCACCACCGAATGCAGAAATGGGCATTTTTTCCCTGTGAATAGCTCACCCCAATTATAGGTCACACAACGCAAGCCCTCGTCTCTTCGCTTTGCATTTCGAGAGCGATCATCTCGGTTCCCCTTTGCCTTCTCCCAGCTGCAAGGACGCTGCATCCCTTGAGATAAAACAGCAGCTCCTCGGCCGGTGGGAGCGTGAGGTG
>NW_009729509.1:0-2897 GCF_000703405.1 Apaloderma vittatum | reverse complement strand
CCCAGCAGCAGCAGCAGGGAGCCACTGAGGTGGGAAGGTGGGAGGGAGGAGGAAGCGAAGGAGGGCTTTTTGCCTGCTCGGGAGAAGTTGCTCTTTTCAAGCCCTCTCCGGGTGCCATTAAAATTCAAAGTGCTCGCCAAAAGGAATTCGCTGTCGGCACTTTAGCGCCAAACTATCCGAATTATATGGGACCGGCAAAACAGACGCGTGTTCTCCAGAGGAAGACCTTGCACGTCAACAGAAGCAAACCATGAACAAACGAAAAGTACATTGAGGACTTTTACTTTGTTTTAAATAAATCTAAACTTTCCATAAGCGGGAAGAAACATCTTTGCGTTTCGCAGGTAAATTGAGCCACCGGCAGCAAAAAAAAAGCGTGAATTCAGGCTCCCTTCTATCTTGACTTGCCATCGCAGCTGGGGTGAAACACCAGCGGACACACACGTGGCGTGACCAAGATCATGCAGCTATTGAAGTGAAGAGATCAGAGCAGAACCAGCATCGCGTAAATATCTGCGGCCTCTCAGCGCACAATATGGCTCTGTTCGGGCACCCCCTCCAGCCAGACAAACCCCTGGCTGAAGGCACCGACCCTGGGAAGCATCTCCCAGCACCGCGTTCTCTTCTCCCGCAGCTCTCATTGCCAGATTCGGGACACGAAGGCTCATCGAAGGAACGAGACCAACCCCCTCAGTCGGTTCCCAAACAGGGACGGGGCTCCCGACCACACGGCCGGACCGAACCGATGCTCCACCCGCTCCTCACGGCAGGGTCAGTTGTTTCGTTCCGATCCATCCAAAAGACGGGCGCTCCTCGACCATCCCGCTTCGATGTGGGAAACCAGCCCAGGTGCTGCGACGACATCCGCCGAGGTTGGAACCAAGCTCCTCGCTTACAGCAGCCGCCCTTTGTTTCAGTCCAACTCGATGAACTCGCAGCACCATCAGGTAAGCAAAACAGCCGGAGCTTTCCTTGCTGCTGCCAGGTCGGACCTGCCAGGGAGGTTTGCCTCTCCCTACTGTCTAGAAATAAATGCCTGGGCAGCGTAGGAAGCTCCAGCGCAGAGTCAACCCTCATTCTAGGAGGGTTTCAACCCCAAGCAGCTGCCCAAAGTAAAAGGAAACCCACCCAAAAACCCGCGGATACCTTAAGCGCTGACCCTTTGGCATCCATCATCTCGCGGCCCTCGCGTCGGAAGAGACAAAAGGACTTTACGAGCAGGGAAGAAACACCTAAAACACAGGAGCAACGACGATCGCCGGGGCAAGACGCGCAACTATTTAGCAGCACAGGAAAGGAGAATCCCACATCCTGCTACCCCTGCCAAGGGAACTCTGGTAGGAAGAATATCTGGTAATTGCTCCCACTGAAGTTTGGACGGAGGGCTGGAACTCAACGCCCCTTGCACCCTCAACGAGCATCACGGGAACTCAAACGACTGCAAGTAACAATAAATCTCGATTTTTCTTCGTATTTAAAAAAAAAAAAAAATCAGAAAAAACACGTCCCTTCCCACAGCAGCACCTCCGAGCGGTGCCAAGAGCCGGCTTTCCCGTGGTGCTCGCCTCTCGGGGGCTGGCCAGGGGGGCAGATGCGCAGCGCCGGTGGAGCAGGGACAGCCCTCCCTCCCCCAGCCGCCAGCCAGCCATTTCCTCGCTCGGGAACGGCTGCATCCTGTGCTCGTTCAGAGGAGCCTGGGTAGGTCTGATATATTTGGCAGAGCATCTAAATCGGGCTGGAAGAGCTGCATTGAAGAATTCGGATGAAAAAGGCCCGAGCCCGTGTTCCAACGGCGTTTCAGCTCAGGTATGGAACGGGGCGACGAAGGGGTGAGCGAAGAGGCTCGCTTTGCGGTGACGTGTGACCCGGCAGCTCCTGGACCGATGGGTTTGGGGGTCACTCAGCAATCTTCCTGCTACTGCGGCGGCTGACTGAAGGTATCCCCGAGAGAGCGATTTCAGTCTTACACCTCAACCCACTTACCACCTCTCTTAAGATTCAAACCTGTCCCCACCTCCCAGCCCTTCACACCGTGTCAGCAGCGGGAAGAAGTGAAGAACTGCACCGAGACACCTCGGTGGTCTAACAGTGACCACCCGTG
The DNA here is from genome assembly GCF_000703405.1 of Apaloderma vittatum. Lineage (NCBI taxonomy): Eukaryota > Metazoa > Chordata > Aves > Trogoniformes > Trogonidae > Apaloderma > Apaloderma vittatum. The sequence goes on along the minus strand of NW_009729509.1, from coordinate 796 downwards.
TCAAGCCAGAATCTAAGCAAGAGCAACTGGAGCCACGTTCCCAAATTGCTCTGGCAGCTCCGGGTGGCCAAGCAAGCAGCAGAAGAGATGGTGTGACCGTGATAACGACTACCTGGGTGGAGCTGGTCTCTGCGGTGCTGTTACCGAGATGTCAAGAGGGCTAGGAGTCCTCATCGCGCTAGAGGAAATCATGAGGGACGCTGTTACACCAGGAAGAAAAGGGCTTGCTGCTCTTCCTTTTCCAAAACTGCTTGAATTTAAGTGCTTTCTACACGTTGGTCTAGAAGAGAGGATGTGTCAGACACAGCTTGTTCTAGCTGCACAGACCAGCGGAAGGAGAAGCGCTGCTGAGGAAAGGGCTCCCGACTCCCAGCTCAAACACCAAACCCAGGGTCTGACCACCCGCGGGGCCTTCCACGATCCCACCCTGCCTCCCTCCTCGCCTCTCCCGCCCCGGCTCCACGGTTCAAGCCAAACTCCAATCTCTAAGTGCAAATGCACCGCAAGAGAGTGGTACCACCCGAGACCAGAGTTTGACCAAACCCAGCAAAGGGCAAGTCGCGCGCAGGGCCCAGTCCCGACGTGTCCCACGTGCCTGGGGAGGGGGGAGCACTCTGCTGCTCCCACAGCAAGGTCTGCAGCCTTCACGTAAGCCTCACGCCGCTCGCCGCCTGGAGAACAGGCCCAGCACACCTCTCCCTCTAAAGATGCCAGTAGCAAACTGCGACAAGGGAAAAAAGAGGCGAGGAATAACCCAACGTGACGCTCTGTGACATCATGGATGCCTCCCGACACC
>NW_009729508.1:0-461 GCF_000703405.1 Apaloderma vittatum | reverse complement strand
CTAACTGCATTGTAATGGAGAAACAAAAAGACTGAGAATAATAGAAGAAATAAGCACCTAAGTTGTACAAGGGAGAACTAAAAATCTGTTTCAAGAAGCTTTCATGCCGCTCAAACATATATACAAACGCAAACATATCTGATCCTGCTAATAAAGGAAAATTTCCATTTGCTAAGGATGCAAAATATTCATCCAGAAAAGGCAGTATTTAGAGGAAAACCTGCAGTGCATATGAGGGGACAAAGGGACAAATGACCTGACTCGTGATAGACTCGTGATAAAAAAACCCCAAACCTCAGCTCTAACAAAGCTCCAGCCACCGGAAATTACACATTTCTGCCTAATATAAACACCGTAAGGCTGAGCCACAGCCCGACGTTCAACTCGTCAGCAAAAGTGCTCTCCACAAGGCAGAACAGGGCGGGAATCGAGCAAAGATCACAGGAGCAATAAAGGGAATC
>NW_009729507.1:0-2493 GCF_000703405.1 Apaloderma vittatum | reverse complement strand
TTTAAGAGATGACTAGATGTTGCATTGGGGGGAATCATTTATTAGATTGATAAGGCTGGGAGAAAGGCTAAACTCGATGATCTTCTAAGTCTCTTCCAGTTGATATGATTCTATGATTCTATAAAGGCTTCTATAAATACGTCAGTGACAAAAAGAGGACTAGGGAAAATGTAGGACCACTCCAGAAGGAAACAAGGGAACTGCTTATACAGAATATTGAAAAGGCTGATGTGATCAATGATTTTTTTGCCTCAGTCTTCACTGACAAGTGCTCCAACCACAGTGTCCCAGTTGTGAAGAGGATAGGCAGAGACTGGAGTACTGAAGAATCCCCCACTACAAGTAAAGACCAGGTTCAGAACCATCTTCTCAGTGACAACCGATGGTAGGACGAGGGGTAATGGGTTTAAACTGGAACACGAGAGGTTCCACCTAAATTTGAGAAGAAACTTCTTCTCAGTAAGGGTAACAGCACACTGGAACAGGCTGCCCAGGGAGGTGGTGGAGTCTCCTTCTCTGGAGACATTCAAAACCTGCCTGGATGCCTTCCTGTGTAGCATCGTCTAGGTGTTCCTGTCCGGCAGGGGGATTGGACTAGATGATCTTTCGAGGTCCCTTCCAGTCGCTAACATTCTGTCATTCTGAGATTCTGTGATTAAAGAACCTTAAGGTGCACAAATCCGCGGGTCCTAAGGGAAGTGGCAAATGAAGATACTAAGCCAGTTTCCATCATATTTGAGAAATCGTAGCAATGTGGAGATGTTCCCACTGACTGGAAAAGAGTCTCCATCTTCAAAAAAGGGAAAAAGAAACACCCAGGGAACTACAGGCCTGCCAGTTTCACCTTTGTGCCTGGCAAGATCATAAAGCAGATCCTCCTGGAAAAGCTGCACAACATCTTGGTCTATAAAGTGGAAAAACATGAGTCTGGTGGACGGATCACCCAATGGATAGGGAATTGACTAGGTAGTTGCACTCAAAGATCTATGATCAATGGCTCAATGTCCAAGTGGAGACCAGTGACAAGTGGTATCCCACAAGGATCAGTACTGGAACCAGTGTTATTTAATATCTTTGCTGGTGACATGGATGGTGGGATGGAGTGCACCCTCTCTGAGGGTGCAAATGACACCAAATTGTGTAGAGTGGTCAACACGCTGGAGGATAGGAATGCCATCCAGAGGGATCTTGACAGGCTTGAGAGGTGGACCCAGGCCAATCTCATGAAGTCCTGCACCTAGGTTGAGGTAATCGCAAGCCAAAATATTGGCTGGGCAGAGAACAGGTTAGAAGCAGCCCAGAGGAGAAGTACATTGGCGTGTAAGTTGATGAGAGACTCAACACGAGCTGGCAGTGTGCACTTGCAGCCCAAAAAGCAAAGTGTGCCCTGATCTGCATCAAAAGGAGTGTGATCAGGAGGTTGATGGAGATGATTCTCCTCCTGTACTCTGCCTTGATGAGGCCTCACCTGGAGTACTGCATCCAGTTCTGGAGCCCATAGTACAAAGAGAGACACGGTTCTGCTGCGGCAGGTCCAGAGGAGGGCTACAAAGATGACTAAAGGACTAGAGCACCTGTGCTATGAGGACACGCTGAGGGAGCTGTGGTTATTCAGCTTAGAAAAGAGAAGGCTCCAAGGTGACCTAATAGTGGCCTTCCAATACATGAAAGGGGCTACAGGAAAGCTGGAGAAGGGCTTTTTACAATGATCCCTTCCAACCTTAACCATTCTATGATTCTATGATTCTATGGCTTACACTTTGGAGGTTTTTATCATGAAACTTAATGATATCGTGAGCTACAGATACTAGAAAACTGAATAAAGTAACTGATGTAATTAAGGACAAGAAGAAATGGCCTCAGGTTGCCTCAGGGGAGGTTTAGAGTGGGTATTAGGGAAAACTTCACCAAAAGCATTGTCAAACATTGAACAGGCTTCCCAGGAAAGTGGTTGAATCCCCATCCCTGTAAGTATTTATAACACATGTAGGTGTGGTGCTTAGAGACATGATTTATTGGTGGACCTTGCATTGGTAGGTTAATGTTTGGAGCCAGTGATCTTAGAGGTCTTTTGCAACTTTATTGATTCCATAATACATATTGATTCCCTAATTCTGTAACAGTTATACTAATCAATTAGCATCAGCAAAGGAAGTAAGAATTTAAACTTCCCTATTTAATCTTCTGCAGAACCACAAGCTACATAAAAAATGAATGACTACAAATGATTGTCCTTATTCAGAAGGCATTTTGACTGCAACACCTCAAATACAGATATATTTGTATTATCACTGATGAAATTGAAACGTCCTACCAGTCATTCTAGAATGAAAGTTACAATTGTGGTTAAGAATTTACAAGATTGAGATATTTATTTTTTCTGTACAATGCAATAAGTTATGCATATCCAGGTGCTACATGCTCCTCCTTATAAAATCAGATTTAAATGAGCATAGGCATGGTAAAATACACTATTATTTTTCTTATATTATT
>NW_009729506.1:0-888 GCF_000703405.1 Apaloderma vittatum | reverse complement strand
GATTGATGATAAATGATAGAGAGCAGCTTAGACAGTTCTTCCATCAGCTCTCCCAGCACCATAGGACGAATCCTATCTGGGCCATGGACTTGTTGGGATCCAGCTGACACATCAGGTTACTATTTACTTCCTCCTGGATTACAGGAGGAGTATTCTGTTCCGCATCCCTGTCTACGAACTCAGGGTTACAGTTGCCCTGAGCCAGTCTTTTTGTTAAAGGCTGAGTTAAAGAAGGTTTTAAGTACCTCAGCCTTTTCCTTGTCTTCTGTTATTATGTTCCCCCCCTCATCCAAGAGGGAATGGAGATTTTTCCCTGACCCTCCTTCTTTTATTAATCTATTTATAAAAGAACTTTTTATTATCCTTTACAGAGATGGCCAGATTAAGTTCAAACTGGGATTTTGCATCTCTAATTCTCTTTCTTCATGACCTTACAATGTCCTTAAACGCTTCCCAATTCACTTGCCCCTTTATCCAAAATTGTTGCACTCCTTTTTTTTTTTCTTGAGTTCTTTCTAAAGCTCCCTGCTCAACTAGGCCAGTTTTCCTCCCCATCAGCTCATTTTTCAGCGCATAGGGACAGCCTGCTCCTGCACCTTGATAATTTCATTCTTAAAGTAAGTCCAGCCTTCCTGGGCTCCTTTGTTTTTGAGGGACTCTCCTGAATAGGCCAAAAATCAGTCCTCTGGAAGTCCAAGTTAGAGGTTTTGCTGATGACCCTTCTAACTTTACCATGTATTGAAAATTTTATCATACCATGGCTGCTGTGCCCAAGACAACCTCTGTCCGCCACATCGTCCACCAGCCCTTCCTTGTTCGTAAACAGTAGGTCTAGCACAGTACTACCCCTGGTAGGCTCACTGTATTGGGTTGGCTCAGCCAGATTTT
>NW_009729505.1:0-538 GCF_000703405.1 Apaloderma vittatum | reverse complement strand
TCTGTTATCACGTCATTTTTCTTATTATGTCGATACGTCGACATGCCAGCATGTCGACACGTCGGGGTCGCCAGATGTCATTGTAGAGACGGACACAACACATCTGAGTGAAATTAAAATGGCTCAAAAATGGCCCCTTTATTACACAAAGGTTGTGCCTTTTATACATAGTCGAAGGTATTAGAAGAAGGTAGCGTGGCCTTTGCTTATAGGTCAAACACTTTCTTTTTCATATTCTAACTGGTTAACAATTAGCAGATTCTAGCTGGGCTCATCCCCCTGGATCTTGAGGGAGAAAGTTCCGCAAATGTGTCCAAACTCAGTGCACACAATTTCCCATCTTAAGGGTACACTGGGAATTTGTCAAGATCAATGTCTTCAACCACTGCCAGGTTCTCCCTAAGGAGAAGTGCAGACATGCTACAAGTTAAGAAATATATGCTGATGGGTTCATAAAATGAGCCATGTGTGTCCTGGGCCAGAAGTGGGGATACTGAGACCATGGGACGGTGCTTGCTCCCACTGCTTTCAGCTGTGT
>NW_009729504.1:5441-18616 GCF_000703405.1 Apaloderma vittatum | reverse complement strand
AGGGAGGGAGACGTTTGGCACAGGCCGACAAAGGCACTCGCCTTTTCCCTAGCGTTGGCGCGCTGCGGAGTGGTTTTTCAGAAGGAAAACACAAGAAGTATTGAAATGGCTTAAACGTGACAGTCAGTAGCACCCGGAGGTGTGCAAGGTGCAGATAATCCAGCATTTCCATGCAGTGCTTACTCGCCAGCTGGGGTTAAACCACGATATGAACATACAAGGGCAGTTTATATAGATCTTAATACATTTTTAGAGGCAGGGAGGCAGATGTTTTTCTGAGATGTTCGTCAGTAAAATCCATCGATGGGCCCTATTTGCAGTGTGGCTGTTAAATGATGCCCACCTAAGAGCTGTGTTCATCTTTTGGAGGGCAGCCAAGGCTGGTGAGAAGCAGCATTTCCAGCCGCGGTCCCGTGAGACCTGGCACATCCAGAGGTTTCCAGGTTCCCCCCAAACCCAGCCCATGGTGCCGGTCCGGCCACGGCAGCTGCTGCTGAGCTGGGGAAACCACTCGGACTCATCCCAGCTTCTCTGACATCCCTCACAGAGGAGCAGCAGGCTCTGTGACTCAGCCCGTTTATTCCCTCACCTCTTTTTTATAACCTGTGTCTTTCTTACATCCATTTTCTGGCCGAGACCGCAAAGTAGCAACACTACTATATATGTTGTCAAAAGCTGCTATATTCCCTCTCTCCGTCCCCAGCCCATAGCTAGCGGCTATAATTTGGTAGGAACTAAACCAATTCTTTAGATACACTGTGAATTTCAATTGTGCTGTTTGTTACACTTCGTTTTAATACAGTGAGTTGTGTGCATCCATAAAGGAGCTTGAGTTACTATGGAAACACAAAACACCTTTATTTAAAATTCAGGGGAACTGACAGCAGAGTATAATGAGCATACATGGGGTTTCAGCCTTAGCCAAACAATTTGTCTGTTTAATGACTGCAATGAAAGTATCTGTAATGAAAGTGTTTTGAAGCGTGAAGGTGGCTCTGTGTCTTCCTCACCACCCACGCTCAGTCTACGATGGTCTGATCAACTGCTGGGTTGAAAAACATAGTGAATCCTTATAAAAAAAAATGCAGACCAAGTTTCGAGGCTCTGGCAAGGATGAAATCCTGGTCATGCCCTGGCCTCAGAGAGGGTGAGCTGTGGGGCACAGCAAATCCCCCAGGATGCTGGGGCGAAGCCTGAACAGCGCATTCAGGAGCCAAAGGCAAGACGATGCAGCGAAGATGCAGCACAGGCAGCTCGTCCCTAGGTGCTGGGGCAGGGGGAGACGCTCCAGGGGTGTATCTTTTCTGCTCAGTCATCTTACAAAAATAGCTTATAAAAAAGCTTTCTATTTCCAGGCGTTCTACATGTGGAGCAGGATCCTGCTTTTATTTTCCTGTTGCAAAAGCCTTCACAAAGTCACGTCATCTCTACAGCCAACAGCGCACTAAGCTGTGTCTCTGCTCCTCCGTACTGTGCCGCACTGATTCACATATGAATAAGAGTACTTTAAAACCTTTTCCCTGCAAAATGAATTTATGAACTAAATGGTAATAACGTTGGACTCTGCTGTGTCAAACAATTTGTGCAGGGTTGCTTCTCACTCTGCAGCTGAACAGGGAACTGCCCCAGGGTAGCTGTTCCTCAGGGCAGGTAGGATAGACAGTATTTACCATAATTTTAATCATCTGCAATATGATTATTTCTTACTAATCCAAATTACCATCTTTTTATGTCAGTTCAGCCTATTCAAATTGAGAACTTGCCTGCTTCCCTTCCTTGTCTCAGCTGAGAAAATTTTTTCATTATTGATGATATAAAAGAAAAATCTGAAGGGATTATGTAAGTAAGTGATTGAATCAGCACTTTTGCAGTCATTGCCAGCATGAAAGCAATGTGACATTTGCATAAAAAGAAAAATAGAATAAATACAGATTTTCTTTTGTCTATTCCCTATGTTCAGTTAAAAAAAATAACATTATGGCAGCACTTATTATTACAGCAGTCTTTACTTCGCAATAGAAGTGTGGGAAGCAATTAATTGTGATGTCAATTGCTCTAGGCTACTGAGAAATTCACCTTTCAGCAGATCTGTCATCAGCATTGGTTTGTACTGCATCCCTTAAAATAAACAGCACAGTTCTTGTCTGCTACGTTTCTGTTTTGGGCCAAAACCCCAGTGGCTCTGTTCAGTTCTAGCTGGTATTCTGGCCTCATGGTCTTTGGTCTCTGGCAAATACAAAGTGAAATCGATGCCAGTGGGGTGGATGCGGCACAAGTTTATGATAAAAGCAAGCTTTCCAAATATAGTTCATCTCAGAGACCCATTACATTACAGTAATGCAATGTAATGGCTGGTAGCCTCCTTCCATAACTGAGCCATGATTTTGCAGTCTGCTATTAGAACTTACATAAAGCCTTCCACAGCAGAAATATATGGATTTGGAAAGGACAAGCTAGACAAACTGTTTACCTCTGTATTTCTAAATTTGTATTGATATTTATGATATGAAGCAAATAGAGGGAAGTGCTGAAAGAGCCCTGCATTTATTTTATCTTTCTGTCTCAGTGAATCCACTCTTGACTTTTCTGCGGGCTGTAAGAGTTCAAGGTCCCTCTCTGCTACTGCAAGGTCAGTCGGCACTCTTGCACACTGGAGGATTTTGTTGGTACCAGCTGACTCCCCCCATCACATATATGGGGAGCATGCTGTGCTCTGCACGTGGTTTCAATTCGTGACGTGTCATGCTCTTAACAATGCGATTCCCATGCATGTGCCTTCCTACAGCAAAGGAGATGGGCTGCAAATACAAGGAACACAGCTTGTAGATGAGAAGGGGGTTTCAGCTGCTTATCAGCGATCAGTAAGCCGCAACTCTGACTTCATTGCTTGCAGCATGACGAACAGCTTCTGCTCTTGTTTATTTAATCCCAAATTTATTAATAGCCTCCACCAGGCCTGACCCAGCAGGACCTTGGGCACCCCACGTGTGCTGCCCATGGGAGAGACAAGGTCAGCGGGGCTCCACAAGCTCTGCCTTGTACTCCCCCATCTTCCCAGGAGAGCTTTTGCCAGAGGCATGTTTGCATGGAGGCGACCCTGCCGATAAAGGAACTACATTTTTTTCCCTGTACGGAGTAATTCACTGGGATTGCTCTTATAAATCTGTGCTCCTTGTTTTATATGTAAAGGGATCAGCACTAAAAGTAACGTCACTGTGAATCCAGAAAATGTTCTACTCATTGCCAGTCATTTCAGTCCAATCTTTGCTGCAAACTGCATGAAAAACCCACAGCCTGTGAGAGATGTTAAAGGCAAGGCTATGATCACAGGCCTTTTTGTGGTAAAGTTTATCATTGCTTTCCTCAAACTTCTTGCTAAGCAGAGGGGTTTTAATCAATAACCTCAACAAGTAAACTGGAAACCCCTCCATGTTTTGGCTCACCTTTCTTCCCTTGCCTGCTATTTTGGTCACTTCTCCAAAGCACACAACAAGCGAGCCCTGGATGGATGTGGGCTCCTCATTCACACTTTGGTGTCGATAGGAAATGAGGAGCATACACTCAGCATCTTACTGGCCTGGGTCAGCAACAGCAATGCAGTTACACCGCAGATGCCTGCTTTAATTAGGAGCTCTTTACTTTGTCAGCAGACCTGGGCAAGACAAAGTGAGAGCTTGGAGGCAATGAATTGAATTTTGCTCTTTTAACCTTTTTTTTTTTCAGTTAGCATGTTCAACCTTTCTCAGATCTTGGCTTACCTATTGTATTTGATTCTACTTTCACTGGTCTCTGCAGTGTAACATTAACAATATTTTTTTTTGTTACACATATCATCTCTTATAACTGCAAGAGCAGGAATCTCCATATTTTTCTTCCTCCAGGAAAACGTTCTTAAACATTGCTTATTCCTAGCAACCACGGTGTCACACAAGGTATTTCTTATAAAGAAAATCCTCATAATTCCACATATGTAGACCTGCACAGAAGAGGTAAGTTGCATTCAAAACCAGTATTGTGCAAAGGGAGTCAGATACTTTAGGCTATTGACACCATAGTGGTATTTTGTATTCTTGGCTCGTACACGGTGGTGACGTACCTTTTATTTTCTGCCACTAGTCATTATGAATGCCAAATTCATAGGCTATTAAAATATGCACAAACAGTGAAAAATCAAGTGAAGTCATCTAAGTAAGCATGGCCAGCAGTTTGCTTTCTAACACGATCTTATTTTGGAGGGTTCTTAGAAGGAATTGTGGTTCCACCAGATATTTTTAATGTTGGACCCTTCGCTCTGAGGTCTGTGCCTAGATGCTCACTCAGTTGGCGTAAAGCCTTGTTTCATTCAGATCCTAAGGAGTGACACCACTTTCACACAAAGAGAAGTTCTGGCCTTTGCATTTCATTCAGATTAGATCTCTCCCAGAGACAACCTAATAGCTGGTTCTCCCAGTGCTGCTGCGCGGCATTGATTTTATGCCACCGCGTTGCCAGAGTTTGTGTGGAAGAGGCGGCCCAGCGGATGCCCTACTTGCTCCGTTCCCATGACAACACCCTGCAAAGCAGCTCCCTGCGAGCTCCCCCCACACTGCCTCATCTCGTCTGACAGCCCTGCCCAGGCTGCAACTTGCAACCCCAGGCGCCTCTTCTTTCAATCAACAGATAGTGGTTTACAAGGAAAAAAGTCTTATGTGGAATGGCGATGTTTTGATTGTCACAGCAGAGCATGTTAAGCTCCCCACCACCCAAACGCTCAGAGGATGGCTGAACCTGGATTGCCACTTTACACCTCGCACTGCTGCTCAGTAATATAATCTGGAATGACTTTTGATTTTGCTCCAGGGACTCCCATTTGTTTTCATTTGTGCTGGGTACAGTGTGCCTGAGTCTCCACGTATGCTGAAGTGAATTAAAGCGTAACAGCACTTCAAGTAACTCCCGATTTCGTGTAGTGGAAGGCAAGGAGTTTCTCAGACTAGTTATTGTGGAGAGGAAGATCTGCTTTTGTTGGCGGTGAGCCTTGTCCGGCCCATCCTCCAAAAGCTACATGTCTCCTGTGAACACCCCAAGAGCAAGGCCTTCATGAGGGCTAAATACAGATCAGTTAGCCAGCAGCTCTCCAGGCAGAAGTCTTTGGAGCTGATGGTTTTGGCTGTATAGATGAGAAATGTGGAACATAAAGATGAGTTCAGGGCATTGAAGCCGGGTGGCAGGGGAGGAAAGCAAAGTAAGTTTTCCCGCCTGCCAGTGCAGTGCTATAGTAAGCTGGAGCATGATATTTTTATTTTTTTTTAAAGTTAAAAATATTTTAAAGCATTTTTTCCAGAACAGATTCTAAGTTTTTTTTGCTTTTTCTATGCAGAGCAAGAGCTCTGTCTGTGGCTTGGGCTGTACCACTCCCATCTGCTCAGTATTTGCCTCTACAAGTGCATATTGTCATCCAAACAGAAGGGAATCAAAATTAGGCTTGATTACCAAGAAAAGACTGGAACCCTTACTGGGACTCACTGAAGGGCTGGAGCCCACACAAGGGGTTTCTCCAAGCCTGCCTGATGGAGAGGGACTTGCAGCTGAGGGCTGACAAGGTTATCCCCTTTCTGGCTTGTGAGCATCCCTGGAGGCTGGTAAGTGCTCTGGCCTGGCACGGCCATGGCCATACCAAGGGCAGGTTTTCGGAGGCACGAGCAGTGGGCTGACTTACCGCCTCTGGTGTCCTGGAGCGGGGAGTGCCCGTAAGAGGGCATCGTGGCTGCATCAGCAAGTGGGACCCTGTGCACCCTTGCACCGACCGCAGTCCTCTGAGCATCCCTCGCCTCTGTGCATGACTTGAGCGGCCCGTCCTCAGGAGCAGGGTTCATCCTCGCAGGGCTCAGCATGAAGCACTCCCTGCATCGCATCAGACGACACTGACAGGCTCATAGTAGACAGCACATAACCCACCTCAGGCATTTGCCTCGCTAGCAGCAACTGAACTCATTGTGCCCTGGCTGCTGCATCTGAGTTTTGCAGCACTGCAAAGGCTCGTATAAAATTCACTGCAAAAGTTTCTTGCTCTGGTAAACAGAAAGCAGTTTGTACGTTATGAGCTCAGGGTATCTGCTGAAAGGCTCCTCGTCCTGTCACTTGGTGATTGCAACATGCATATTTTGATTTGGTCCATTATTCAGTGTTGTCCAGCCCAAGAATTTCTGTGACCTCAGCATCAGCCTGCATATTACCTTCCACTTCATTCAATTACTGGCTAATCTGCTATTCCATTTTATTTGATCTGAGTCTTAAAGAAAAAAATCACATGTACTGCAAATTACACAATGTCCATCCTTGACTTGGACGGCTTCAAGCAGGTGCTGAGGAACAATTAGATCACTGTCTGTAGAAGCTGTCATTTAACTAAGAAAGAAAAGACAACTCTAAATAAGACAGATGCAGAGAGACCCTAAAGATTACTCACACTGATAATGAAAATTAATCAAACATCATTAGCAGTCTCCAGAGAGCCCAGTACATCATGTGCTTCTGAGATGTGCTTTTGGTTGTCTTCTGCCTGACGAGAGCACTTGCTTCTCAGCTCAAGGGCAGAAAGGAGCTTTGTTGTATCAAGAAAAAGATCAAAATTTGGAAACTTTTTCAAATCAAGTGAGGTGACTGTTTTTGAAAGCCATTTGAGACAGCCTGCGGTCTAGTGGTGCCAAGCAGCCACAATCTCTGCAGACGTCAATAAATACATGCAGGTGGTTCTACTAAATACATCACCTTGCTTTTCTTCTATAGAGTGGGACTCACCTGGAGGTAGCCCACACCAAGCAATGCTCTCTGGGAGGCTTCTACACCCACCTAAATGCTGCTGTGATGGGTTTTTGGGTAGGCAGCTATTCCATGCAGCGGGGCCAGTTGGTTACACCAGTGTCTCATGGATTATTTTAGCACACGGTTATTTCTACTAAAACCTCAGGTCCTTCCTTTTGCCATCCTGCCTGTCTTCTTCACTAGCCAAGTTGCCCTAATTTTAACTCACCAGCCTCAACAGCTGGATGCGGAGTCCATTCTGTTTTGTATCCTGTTTAATATACTGGAGTGCTGATTAGAGCTTTTGGGCTTTACAACAACTGAATGTTGTGTTTGAGTTTCATGTATGTGTCTTTGTGTTTGTTTGTTTAACTACCACCACTGACATTTATATCTTGGTATTGTGGGCATAGTGGGGAAGGTAACTGACCCTGTTTGTTGAAGATGTATCAATTAGGCTTAAAAATTAAGAAAATCTAAGTTTGAAAGAAGTTCAAGGTTTCCATTTGCACATAAGCACGTAGTCATGCTGACCTGCAGCTCTCTCAAAAAGACATCTTAGGGCTGATGTATTTTATCCTTTTATCCTGTTGAGCAGAGTCCTGAGACTTTCTCTTCCAAAGCTGGACCCTGGGGATAGCCCACTGATCTCACTGTGTTGGTTGACACTGCTGAGGATCAGGCTTTACCTTTGCTGTGCCTGGCTTGTATTGCATTAGTTACCTGTGAGCCTCAGGAAAAAATAAGCCATATTTTTCTCCTAAAGCAATAAGAGGTGCATCTGGATCACCTTAACTCAATTTGGGATGGCAGAGAGCGGAAGTGCAGGGAGAACAACTGATGTGGGCTCATTGCCATCAGCATCTTCTAATACAATTTTTGAATGCGAGTATTCTATTAACTCCTCTTTTGTACAGACTGTAGTGATTCATTACATTAGAGCTTTCTCCAAGTAAGTTTTTCTCAACTGCCACTGTGCTCAGCTGCTCTCTGGCTAGGTACAGGTGAACCCGTTTTCCCTTCTTTATGATGACTACTTAGATAATGCATGAATTCTCAGTAGCTCACTGTTGGATGCTCTCCTGAGGGCAGGGGATGCTGCCTTGCTGAGAGATAAATGACACCCAAATAATGTCACCATAAAGTCACCACCTCTTGTTGGATCAAGCTTAGGCTTCCACTCTACTGAGTGGACTGAGCACTGCCTCCTTGTGCCATGTAGCCCTGAAACACACGCACAGCACAAGCAAGAACAGCACAAGCAAGCAGGATTCTGGAGCTCCTGCAGGGGGACAGGTTGCTGATGAATGTGTCTTGAAGCAGCAAGGACAAGAGGGTTTTTTTGCCTGGCTTATCTTGCCCATGCATCTGGGCTGTCTGTCCCCATAGCCTGCTAACCATAACCACAGCATGCTTGGAAAGCAAATTATTTGGCAAGGCCTTACCACTGGAAGACCACATCAATTCCTCACCTAAATAGTCTCCTTCCCTTCGTTAGTATGACCTTTCCAGAGCTCCTCTCTACGGTGAGCAGAAACAACAGTATTGCCACTGGGTAAATCATTATTCTGTAGCAATCTCCTCTAGGAACCTGTCCCACTAGGCTCTTTATAATTGTTAAAACATTAACCAGGACCATAAGGAGCCCCACTGAGAAATGCTTCAGCCCTCATAGCTAAAGTGTACCTGGGATCTTCGTTTTACTCATTCCTTGGTTGGAAGGCACTGAACAGGACTTTGGAAGATGCCTCGTGACCTTAATATCCCAGCATATGAAGCAGCAGGAGGAAAGAGATACTAGGCAGAAGATTCAAAGCAACAAAATGTGGTCTCAGTTGGAGCAGATTTATCTAGGAAAATGCTAAACAGCAAATGCCAAGTTAATTAGCCTTCATACATAATTTGTTTTTAAAAATATACCGTCATCTCCTTCTGGAGGTACAAGAGCCCATTTTCCCCTTCTGTTAGCCTGAAATGTCAAACCAGAAAATGTCACAGAAGCCTAAACCAAGAAGGATCATGATGCTGTCAGTAGAGGAGCTCTCTGTGAGTAGGAGGAGCCTAAAATCCACAGATTTTTCTCTCTAAACCTGCCAAGCCAGGAAACCAAACAGCCCTTCTCAGGGCACCACTCACAGCAGACCGGCTTCACTGGATTCTCTGACATCTGCACTGCTGAGACCCAGTTTCCCTGTTACGCCAGCTCCAAGTCACATTTTGTACAGTTACAGGTTTTCTCTTTCTCCGCCAGCACACAAAAAGGCTAGTGGCAAAATCCTGATCATTTTTCATGTGTTCTGATCTCTACTGGCCTGGAAAAACCAGTTCAGTGGGCTGCAACACACTCACGCAGAGCTTTGTCTTACACCCAGGGATTTGAAGTGTTTTTTGGATTTGTTATCCAGTGAAGACCAACAATTAACCCCCATTTACATTCGTCTTTTCAAATTAATTACCAGTGCTGTCTGGTGCTGCAGTTTCTCAGATGGAGCCTGTTTGCCCTTGTTCTCCATGACTCAGTGTGTTTTGCATCCAGTGAGTGCCTGCTCACTCGCCTTGCTCCATCTGATCTGTTTGTGGAGGAACAGAGGACTGGAATTTATAGCAACATTTTGAAATATATTGTTTTTCTCGGTAAGAACATAGGTCTCATTTTTTTCCCTTAAACAGTGGTTTTTAATGCTACCTTTTCTGGCATTGCCATTGAGATGCTCCCCAGCTGGCAACACCTAGAAAACACAGTGGCCAGCTGTGCAGCGCGGGATTGCAGGTAACAGCTGTACTTCACCCTTTCCTTACAGCAGAGAGTTTTTCACGGGCTGGGTCCAGGTCTTTCAGCCCAGTCTTCCTGGCAGCCCTCTCTTAGTGCCTTATCCCTCAGGAGGAGCAACCATTGCCTTTCTTCTGCCTCCAAGCCAGGGGGTTTCTGCACTCCCCCATCACCTGTGGGGCTGCTGCCAAGCATGAGCACAGGAGTGCTGCAGGTGTAGCCCCCTGCACCCCAGCACGGGCCCTGTGGCTGCAGCACGGCCAGCAGACACAAAGAGCAGTGCACCCACGGAATGGGGTATGGGGACAGAGCACACTGTGCCAGCCCCACAGGCAGTGAACTCCCCAAAGGCACCTTGGGCTGGTGGCAGTTTCTTCAACTGCAGTGGCAGTGTCTGCACGTCCACTGCGAGGAGGAGGTTGGTTTTCTTGGTCTCTTGAGAGAGAGGTGAAAGAAGTTAAGCAGTACATCAGTGCTGGCCGTGCCATTGCCTGGGGTGGGGACGTGTGGGCAGAGAGGCAAGTCACACAGGACTGAAGTGGCATTAAGAGCTCCTCACCTTCTGCAGATACACCACCTGTTTCTAGGATACTGGGAAGTTTTATATTTAATGAGCGTGTGGCTTTGCCCCTCTTCCCTTTGTGTGAGCTGAGAGGCTTTTCTGGAGAGTCCAGCCACACCTTGTGGTGGGGGCAGCCACTGTGTCAATCAGCTCTCACAATCCACAGGCATCGATCCTGCTGCATTCAAATAAATAAAGAGAGAAAGTCTCTGCAGCGTTCCCCCCCAATAGTTCTCCTGCTGCTGTGGCTTCCTGTTGTTCCTGAACTCCTGGTATTTTTAGGTTGTTGACTGTCTTCACACCCACTTTGAGAGTCATGAAGACTCATCCTGGGGAAGTGGTGGCAATGCCACTCTAGTACGAAAATCATTAAATCAGTTGCCTTTTCAGCAATGCCATCTCATGTGAAATGTCACTGATACCTACACTGTTATCTGTGTAGTCTGTAGCCTTTTGTCAGTAATGTGGTAGTTAACAGAGGAGGAGACCAGCACATGGCTGAGCTAGCCCCAATAGTGCACAGCTCATGAAAAAAGAAAAAAGAGAAAACTCAGCTTACGAAGAGGAACAGACTGTTTCCAGTTGATGGAAACCCAATACCTTATCTCCATCTATTAAGCAAGCAGTTGATAAAGCAATACTGATGTTTGACCTGTAAAATAAACCAGGCAATGTACAGCCCTAAAATGTATGTTTATATTTAAATAAGTCACAGTTATTTGCTTCTTAGACATATGAATCAGGTTTGTTTTCACAACATGCTGAGCATCACTTTATCATCAGCAAAACATTAATAGAAAAGCCCATAAAAAGGACCTCCCTGGAGAACTATTAGATAACAGATTACCCTGCAGGCAGCTGTGGAGAGACACTGCAGCATCTAATCAGCTCCTCTGATGAAAAAATGTTGGTGGATCTCAGCAGGATACAAAACTCCTGTGAATAATGTTGCTGTAAGCCTTCCCCTAGCAGTGTCCTTTGACTTTCCACTCAAATCAGCACCAGTGCTGCTGCAAAGTGACCAGCCCAGAAGGAGTTAAACTGGACAGTCAGCTCGGTAGCTTCTTGGACCATGTGGGGAGGAAGGTGGTGGGGTCACAGTGAGAGCCCTGCTCCACAGCCCTGGGGTGCTCCTTCTCTGCTACTGCCTGACTGCGTGGCTTTGGGTACCTCACTTACAATGAAATACGGACATGAAGTGGAAGCCTGACAGTCACTCCCCACCACTCCTCACTCTACAGTTTTCAGCAAGCATTGATGTCTTCATCTCAAGGGCCACCTTAATTGCAAGAGCCCAAGCATTAAGATCCTGCATGTCCCACTAGCTTTTGAAGTGCTGCAATGGACCCACTAAGGGTTCTGTTAATATCTTCCTGTTTGTGTGCTTCATCTCTTTAGGCATGACCAAAAGGAAAACAAGACTTTTGAGGGCACAAAGGTGTTCTGTCCCACTGTGCTTTGCCAACTACATGAGCACAAGTGATAGTGCTGGGGAGCCCTTTAGCCAGAGAGCAGCTGGCTCACTTTCCCTTGGACTGTTTGGGGGGGTTATGTTTGTCCTCACCTGTGAGGTGTTTATCTGCAGCATTCATCAGCTGGGGCACAAGTCATCCCACAGAACCCTCTGCCATCCCAGGGACTTCTCACAACATCTGCTGGCAGCTGCCTTTTTATCTCCCTAGTCCTCAGCCCAGGTAATTTCAAGTATTTCCCTCTTCTCTGCTCCCAGCCACCTGCAAAAAGACAGCAGTTCCCTTGGTTATGGGACCATACCCAGGCTACCGGCAAACCTGCACTGGGGAGAGGTTGACAAAGGTGCGTAGGCACGTGTCTGTGCTGGAAATAAGCAGGAGCAAGCACCCAGGGCTTGCTGAGCTGCTCTGCAACACTCAGCTGCTTTACCATTTACATCTGTGGCCGTGCAAGTTCTTGTGTAGATACAGAGATCTGATGCTAGTTCCCATGGTCTGTAATTCCTCTGCACTGAGGCAAGCCTCCATCTCCTACAGCAGCTGTCCCGTCTTATAGAGCATCTTGCTCACAGAAGCCACCTCTGAAAAGCCACCAGCACCAGGGCTAGCCTAGCTCTGCGCAGAAAGGTTGAAATTCTCCCCATTGATTTTTCATTTCCATGTGCTAGGACTCTGCTCTCTAGCCTCAGGAGTAATCTGAGTAAGTCTAGCAACCTGCAGCAGCTCCAGGAAGTGTGGGAAGTTATTTTGGCCTGTACATTCATCCTCCTCTTTTTTTCTCCACTTTATTGCTGGTTCTTTCCATGCTCAGAGAAAGGCAGCCGAGCGCTGGGAGCCACTTTTACTGGGCTTGGAGTATTGCTGCTCCACCAAAGGTTTTTGCTGTGGGACTTTGAGTGGGTAAAAGGATAATTTCTCGTATGTACGAGAGAGATCAACAAAAGGCTGGGATTTCAAATGCTCACATTTTGCCACAAGTGCCAAATGCCTTTTATCCTGCCCAGTTAGTGCATCTCCACTGCCACTCTCTCTATGGTTTGATAGCAACTCCTGATAAGCATAGAAGCACCATGTAACCCTCCCTGAGTAAAGAATGAAATAAACTCCTGTTCTCAGTAGAGAAGTGCAGTGAAAACAAATAATCAGCATGTCCAGGGTACAAGCAAATAAACAGTAATAACAATGTAACTTTATTTAGATTTGACATTTAGCACAGTAATAAGCACAGAAAGAAGTACCAAAATGCCAAACTCATAGCATATAAAATAATTAAATATATTTAATATTTAATGAAATATTTCTACAAGATATTGGTGAGACTGCCCTGGGCAGCCCAATCCTGTAAATATATATATATACACCTGTATTATATAAAATACTATATGTAGAGAAAGCACTGAAACTTATCACCAAAATAGAAAATAGCTCAAAATACAGATAGTTCAGATTTGCTAGTCATATCCAATACTGAAAATAGGTTCAAACCCACTGCAGGACGTAAAGCTGCAGTTCAGATGCCATGGCAGGCGTGAGATGGCGTTACTGGGTGCAGACTGGCTAACGCTGGCAGGGAACCGGGTTTTTGGGG
>NW_009729504.1:4684-5104 GCF_000703405.1 Apaloderma vittatum | reverse complement strand
CCGGCGGCAGCGGGACCAGTCATCAGCAGATGCACAACACCACAAGGATGTTATTCTGAATGTTAAAGATGCCTCTTCAGAAGATGAGAGGAGTTAATTCCCATTAGCTTAAAAAAATTTAGAAAGCTGCTTTTGTATGAGGCCAGGCTCCCCCAAGCAACACCGTACATTTGTTTCAGTCCGTGAGCGAGCAGCGCCTGAAGTAGCCACTCTGCTGCTCCAGGACAGTAACACCAAACGAAATGTTTGTCCTGGTGAAAACTGCCCCCTGCCCTGAGGGTGATCAAGGTTAGCATTGTACTTAAGATCCCAGGCAATTTGTAAATATATATAAAAAATATGGCATTTCTAGCAGCAACACCAAAGTCCTGCTGGAGGCAATAACCCGCAGCAGCACGTAGCCCGGGCGCCGCTGGCGCT
>NW_009729504.1:0-4674 GCF_000703405.1 Apaloderma vittatum | reverse complement strand
GCGCCGGTGTGTGGTGTCTGGCCCCCCCACCAGTCCTGGGGCAGGGGAGAGCCGAGGCTCCGTCGGGACCGTTCGGTTCCTGATATACCAGTGAGGTTCTGTATCTGCTGCTTTCCGGTCAGTGTACTTTTGTGCTTGTTTGTTGCTTTTTGGCTCAATATGATGATTAATTTGCCTGACTATTCCCCACTAGGATCCCTCCTTGGGGCGTTTCTAGCCCGGTGAGGCAGCGTCACGAAGCGCTCCTCCTGTGCTGGTGCCAAACACATGGCAAGCTGGGGGCTGCGGGAGGTCACCCCGGGAGCCCCTCAAACCCTGTTTCCTTGCTTCTGCCACATCACTGCAGAGAAGCATATAACCCATTAATAATTCTGTAATTGCTCTTTCTCATCAAGGCAGCAGTTGCATCCCTAATTACATGGCAATAATACTATGCTAACAGGATGAGCCATAATTCCTAGGTGGTATTAGCATTGTTATTTTACTCTAACTTCCTGGTAATGGCCATTTGAATGTGGCAATATCAATTAAGTGAATATAAATGCTTAGCTCCTGGAAAAATCATTAATAAAAATTTCATTCTGATAGCCTCTAATCACAGCTAAATACAATTACTCATACAAGGCCACTATAAAAAGTATTTTTCTTATCAGAAGAAATTCATAAGGTTTTCCCAACTGTTTGTAATAAAGAGGACACTATATAGAAAAGTCCAGAAAATAAGCACACATTTGTTTCTCAAAACCCATAGATAAACATGACAATATCTCTAAATCACTGGCTACTGAACAGGATTTCATTTAGCTCTACTCAAGCTGTAGCCTAGTATAAATGTTTTCAAAGCAGCACGCTGCTGTTCCATCTGGAACAGCTGCACAGGATTCCTTTCATGTTGAGCTCTTGTGTGGGGACAGTGTTTCAAGTTCTGCTTCTGCCTGCAAATTGCTGAAACAAGAAGGAAAAGACATTCAATAAAATAGGCGTTTTCGGGGGGGGGAGGGGGAAGAGTAGCAGCAAAATTTGGCCTTGAATGCAGTTGAAAAAATTCATCACTGCAATGGCAACAGAGCTACATTATTCCTCTTGCATCCCTGTTTCAAAGGAGACAGGGAAAACATCCCATGGTTTTTTCACTGCAGCACGATGATACCCTGGTGCTGCACCAGGGCTCGCTGGGCTCAGGCGCTGGCAGGTCCTGCGGCCGATGGGTGTCCTGGGCACGCGGAGGGTGCACACACGCTCTCATCCTGACTCCCTGCACTAGTGGGTACATCCCTCCTGTGCTCCCCAGGGAGCATAAATACAATTAGCTGAGGAAAGTCTGTTCCTCCCCTGCTCCCTCTCAGGCTCCTTGAGTTTGGCAGTGCCCAGCACAGCAGGCTGAGCTGCACGGGGGATTGTACGTCCTCCAGAATGGCTGTAGCTGGTGAAGACAGACAGCTAAAGAAGGTGCTCTCCTACTTCATTCACCAAAGACTTTTTTATGCAGTGAGAAAAGATATTTTTGCAGATGGCTGTGTCTGCAGTGCTCATCGCTGAGCAAGTACAAAGCCAGAAAGGCACGTAAGTGCAAATCCCCCCTCTCTCTGCCTGCCTGACTACAGAGCCACCCATCACAAGCTACACACATTTAGGAGATTCCAGAGCAGAGAGCACAGATTTCTCTCACTATAAGGAGATAAGGCTGAAAAAGTTTAGTACATCAGGAGCAGGGCAATGCAAGAAGTGGCAAAACGTTATCTCTGGACAGGATCTATCGCTCCTGCACTTTGCAAAACATTCACGTGGGTTTATTTGCTTTGATTCATAAGCATTTTCCAAAAAAAAGGTTTGTTTTGGGACAAAGGAGCTCAAGGAGTCTTCCTAGTGACCTCCAAAGGGTACATTTCCTAAAGCATTTCCCTGTGTGCATCTTTCAGATATCCCCCTTTGCTGTACAATGTTTACTAGGAAAAAAGCAGCAAAAGCTAAAAAGGCTGCTGGAAAAGCCAGGGGCTCCGTTGCAAAACTCGATGATCTGATGAAAACAATTTCTGCCAGTGCTGCTGAGCTGTCGCCCACCTGCAGCAAGGGTCTGGGGGCACCTGCGTGGCCGTAGCGGGGGGCCCTGCCATCAGGCTCAGCGGTGCACGTGCAGCTTTTCAACTTACTGCTCTCCCGCCGCAGCGCTGCCACTGCCCACAAATGGGATTTCTTCCCTGTCTGTCTTCCCCAGAACGAGCTGGTTCTTCTCCATGTTTATGACACACTGTAGAGAATAAATGCCTTCAGGTAAGAAGGAAAACTGCAATTCACAGCTGGCCTAGCTCCCCCAGCATGGGTAAAAGCCCTCCTGGAAAACCCCTACCTTCAGAGACTTCAATGTCTGCAGCCCAAACGAAAAGGATTTCTTGTTGTCTTCTGAAAAATAGGAACATTGATTTATACATCTGAAATGTTCTCCCATGCTTTTTGCCAGTGATTCCATCCTTCCTTCATGGCTGCTCTGCTAAATAAAACCCAGTTTACAAAGGGACTGAGTTACTCTAGAGAGGAACACGACCAAAGGAGGACAGGGGGCTGCACCTGCCAGGAGACGTGGTGATTGCTCCATCAGCACGGCAGCGCACGAGCCCAGTGCCCCCAGCACTGAACACATCCGTCCTCCCCCTGAAGGGTCAACCCAGGGCTTTTGATGCAGAAAAGCAACATTTCTATCTTAAATTTAACACGTTTCTGAAGCTTCTTTTTTCCCTCTGCGCGGTAAGAGGGAGCAGAGCCCAGCCCATGCCCAGAGGACTGGAGGAGCATGCAAACACTCACCCACGACAAGGGCACCACACTCGACAGGGACTGCTCCCACCATGAGGGCGAGACACTCAATCTGGCCGATTGCCTTCACCTTGTCGGGCAATGAAACCATCTCGTCTTCACCAGAGAGTGCTCTGAGATGCTCCTTTAACCTGCATGTTGAAAACACATCTGACATGTAACAGCCACGGTTCAGCTGCTCTGGCAAGGAGCAAATGGCATTTGGAGGGTACTTACACCTGAAGTGCTCTTAGCTTGCTCATATTACCATACCGTCACTGGAAATCCGCTTTCTTGGCAGGTTTTCTGTGATGCTCTGCATACAGCCAGCAGCCTACACCCACACCAGACCATAGCACAACCCTCAACACAGCCCTGGGGTCACGGCAGCCCTTGCCCCACCTTGAACTCCCTACTGCATTTTGCCTTTTACCTGAGGAACCTTTTTTCCTACGTTTCCTCAAGACTTGGGGAAGCTGTTGATCTAAAATTGCGTCTAATGCAATTCTAACACTTCTAATGGGTGTAAGGAAGGGACACTCCTCTCCAGCTCCCACCAGTGGAACCACTGACATCATGTCCCCGTGCCTCGCAGCCAGGGCAGCTCGCCCGACCCACACTTGTCAGCAGGTGCTGCTGCAGGATTTATTCAGAGGAAATGGAGATGGATCAATCACATTCAGCTTGAGAGAAAAGTTAAAATGGGTGTCAGGGATGTCTCCGGTACAGTTGTTTCTTCTGCCTACGCGCCATGAACTAGTCTGACAACACTGATTAATTATTTAGCTTCAGTTTCTCTTTAAACTGGATGAGAATGTCACGGAAAGGCAGTTTGATGCAGTGATCTATCCCTAAGATAAAAGCTGCATAGCTTTACAGCTATTTGAGGTACCTCTCTGCTGCAATGCATTGCCTCAGTGCGATTGTGTGTGTGTCTGTCCATCTGTCCTGGAAGGGGCAAGCCCCCTCAGAGTCCCCAGTCCGAGGTGGGTATTTCCCATAGCATTTAGCACAGGTACAAGGACCAGGAGAGGTAGGACCAGGTGAGGTAGCACAGAGCAGAAGTCGCTTCCCTTAGGGACTGGCCTTAAAAAGCAGTGGACGAAGTTTATGAGCTTCTTGGCCCTGAATTGGCTTTACTCTGGTCCAAGACAGATTAGAATGGTTTTTGGTGCAGTTAACTCCAATAGCTTCTCTGTCTACTCAAGGGAAGACATGTGGTCTTCAGCTGTGGTCTTCTTTTCCCCCAATTTTCCTCCATAGCTGAAAGCTGGCCAGGAAACTGCAGCAAGGTGAGGAGAACCACTGATGCATGATGCAGTGACACATCTTAGAACTGAGTTTGAAAGTGGAAAGTCCCCAGCAGCGTGCAGTGACCAGAGCTGCTGACATAACAGCTGCACCTATACCTCTGCAGGGCATTTCTCATGTGGCAGCAACCTGCACGCTAACCCCACTGCTTCCCTCAGAGGCCAGGGCAAGAGCTTAAATGGCACCACGACAAGATGCAAAAAATAATTTTAAAAAAAGAAGAGAGGAATTAAGCCTGTGCCTTAGGCACACATACGTGGCTTTTAGGTGCTGAGCCCCAGAGACCTCCACAGCAGGGCCTGTGAGCCTCAACCACAGGAGCAGCACCTGGCAAATCACACTGTGGGGTCTCTCCCGCCTGGCAGAAGCAAAGCAGAATTGCCCAGCACGCCTCCTCCCTGCTGCTTTCCAGGGCTGGATTTAAACAGAACTCATGTTTTATCATTGCCATGCACACTGGACTCCTTTGAAGTAAAACATCCTGGAGCAGGGCCTGTTGTCACATGGGACCTACCACAGCGACAGCAGAGTGAGCCGGCCATCAAAGCCCTGGTTTTAACCTGTGTATTGGGT
>NW_009729503.1:448-690 GCF_000703405.1 Apaloderma vittatum | reverse complement strand
AGCCCTGCCGAGCTTTCCCCACGAAGGACCAAAAGAGAAAGTGTCCTCCTGCTCGAGAGGAGGCACCTTCCTCTCTCACCTTCAGGTTTGTTCTGGAAAGGGGCTTTCCCTTCCTCCAAGGGAAGGTCGAGCAGGAAATCCCACGAGGCGCAGCCAACAGACCCTTCAGTCCCAGGTTGGAAAGGTGGGAAACAGAGCTCCAGCCTGCGCCTTTGTCACGGGACAGGGCTGGGCTGGCCACC
>NW_009729503.1:0-335 GCF_000703405.1 Apaloderma vittatum | reverse complement strand
CCGGAGTGTTTTATACACAGCCCAGGGGAGCCTCTGGTGTGTCTGCATGATCAGGGAGCATCCGGGGCTACTCTGGATGAGGGGGATTCTAAAAAGTTTTTGGTTTTGAATTCGGCTTCCTGTGTGCGAGATGTATTTTGAAACAAGGCTCGAGATACTGATTTGTCAGCGTTGGCCGCTCAGGGATGTCATAATAAATACCCTCCTGAAAATGACGGGCCAGGATCTGAGCATCAAGGGTTTACTCTGTGAGATTGTACACAACGGATGAAAGAAGGGATGAAACTGGCTATTTTTAGAGGGGTGTTGGAACCATGCTGCTTTGTCTGCTGCTG
>NW_009729502.1:327-534 GCF_000703405.1 Apaloderma vittatum | reverse complement strand
GTGGATGGATAAATGGATGGATGGATGGATGAACAGCGGGAGAGAAGACAGAGTAAACAAGCTCACGATGATTTGGGATATGTCAGTTCAGGCCCCCAGCTTTACTGTCCCACTCGGCAGGCTCGGTGGCTGTGCTCTCAGCTGGTCCTTGAGCTGCTGTCTCACTGGCTCCGGCAGCTCTGCAGGTGGAAAGGAGCTGCTGTTCAG
>NW_009729502.1:0-269 GCF_000703405.1 Apaloderma vittatum | reverse complement strand
GTTTCGAGCTTGCCCCCTAGCTGCAGCAGCCAGGGGAGGGTCCTGTTCCCTGAGGTGCTGCTCAGCTTCTCTCATACAGCATGGACATGCTGGAGCTGGTGCTGTGGTTGGCCACGGGTTTGACTCCTGGCATTGATTTTCCCTTCGTCCTGTCCTCCTGCAGGCTGAGAACATCATGTTCTTGGAGTTGGACCTCTCCCCTCCAGCCATCTTTGAGTTTGAGCGGAGCAGGGACCCGGCAGAGCAGGACCCCCGGGCTCTCCACCTGG
>NW_009729501.1:12284-12548 GCF_000703405.1 Apaloderma vittatum | reverse complement strand
CCAACTGGACTCTGCCCCACTGACTACAACTAAGTCCTTGTGCAGCCTGCTCCCGTTTGAAAACGAGCTGCTGCAACGCTTCGACCAAAGGAGCTTTAGAAATGTGTGTAGTACTCACAACAAAGGCTGCTTTGACACCGTCTGATCATCTCGCGCCTCTTTGTACAAGCCGTCCTCGTGCTGCTCTGAGCGGGAGGTCCAGCCCCGGCTGGGGAGGAGACGGGGCAGGTCGGATCGTGGGGCATCGCTCTCAGGACGATGATC
>NW_009729501.1:3802-12266 GCF_000703405.1 Apaloderma vittatum | reverse complement strand
GAGCACTGGCTGGAGGTTATTAGCCACTTGGTTGCAAGCTGCAGCAAATTTCATTGGCATCCCAAAGATGGAGAGTTGCTAAATGCTCCGGCAGAGCCACCCTGAGATTTTAAGCTCAGAGAAGTGCACAAAAAACCAAAGCTATTGCGTCTGAGTTGAGGGAAAAAAAAGGAATGGGGGGGAAGGTTGTGCATGACCTTTTCCTAATTGTTTCCATTTTCCAGTGGAGCATTTTTTGTGGAGATGCGGTTTAGAGTCCTGATAGTTGGACTTTAAGCTGTGTCAAAGAAAAAAACACCAGGTTTATTAGATTTTTTCCCTTGTAATTTCTAATTTCTCTAGGTTTGTGAAAATTACGTTGCGGCCGTTTTCCAAGTGCATATGCATTAATGGAGTTACTCTTAGGTCTTTTTTCCTGCACATGTACCAGAGGGGTGTTGTGGTACCAGGTGAGGCAGGTGGGAAGAACCCAGAGTGTTAATTCCAACGTTGGAAGTATCTTCATCAGCAGAGATCTTCAAATGCTTTCTGAATGGGCCACCTGTCAGCTGAAAGATGTGCCTGTCTGGGGAGTCACGGAGAGAGGCCAAGGTCGTAGTGAGGGCATTGATTTGGGTTTATTATTTTTTATTCCAGACCTTAAACACCTCCTGGATGCTTTCCAGTCTCTGCCCTGAAGACCCCCCAGCCCCAAGGCCAGAGCACGGGAGGCAGATGGGGAAGTAAGCCTTGGCTGCTTCTGCGTCCACATGAAATACATCCAGTGGGAAATTTCTTTTAAAAAGGGGGAAAGAAGTAAATTTGAGTTGTAAACTTAACTGTGAGCAAGTACCAGAAGGAAGGAAATAGTGTGAATTTTACGCTGTACCACAAAATGCCCCAAGTAGCTGTGACCTTCATGGTCATGACCTGACAGGTGATCCCCTGAACTGGGAGGATGGTTTGGGTGCCGTTTCACTAATTAAACTGACTCTTTTTGGTGTTTTTTTAAGTGCTCTGCTGAAATTCCAGTTGGAAATCATAGAGGAAACTTTGTTCTTTAAAAAGAAAGGCTGAGGGAGCTGGGGTTATTTAGCTTGGAGAAGAGAAAGCTCCAGGGTGACCTAATAGCAGCCTTCCAGTACATGCAGGGGGCTACAGGAGAGCTGGGGAAGGGCTTTTGTACAGGAGTCTGTGGTGATAGGACAAGGGGCAATGACCTGAAACTGTAAGAGGGGAGATTTAGGTTAGATATTAGGAAGAAATTCTTCACTGTGAGTGGTGAAGCTCTGGCACAGGCTGCCCAGGGAGGCTGTGGATGCCCCATCCCTGGAAGGGTCCAAGGCCAGGTTGGACGGGACTTGGAGCAACCTGGGCTGGTGGCAGAGAGGTGTCCCTGCCCACAGCAGGAGTGTTGGAACAAGATGATCTTCAAGATCCCTTTCAACCTTAATCATTCTGTGAAAAACACCCTGTTGCATCTGCCCCTTCTTCTGGGAGGAGATGCTGCTGGGCACATCAATGCGACTTTCCTCTTGGGAGCCTGTTTTTCATAGAATCACGGAATTTTGGGGGTTGGGAGGCACCTCAAAAGAGCGGGGTCACCCAGAGCAGGTCACATAGGAACGCGTCCAAGCGAGGTTTGAAAGTCTTCAGAGGAGACTCCACACCCTCCCTGGGCAGCCTGGGCCAGTGGAAGGAGGCTGGCAGGAAGAACAGGGTGGAATTTAGCATCTCTTCATCATCCTCCAGCGCTGGCACGCGTGGCGGCTTGTGTCTGGCTGGAGGTTGCTGCCTCTCATGCCGTGCTGTAGGAAGGGTGAGTGTTGTTTCTGCGCTCCAGCTGTCTCCTTGGCTCTGGGCTTGAGCATGACGAGCGAGTGCGTGGTTATTGCTCTCTGGTGCAGGGCACGCTCCAGCTGCTAGCAGTGTTCTTCCTCTCCTTCTCAACACGTTTTATTGAGAGGCATACCTTGCGCACCGGAGAGAGGTGGAAAAAATTACGGGGTGTTTATTGCAAAAAGCTGCTTTCGTGTAGATTATCTTCTGAAGGTGAAGATTTTTGGATTCTTGACCGTATAATAAATTTTTCTCAAGGGGCGAAGCAGACTCTTGGCAGAAGTCGTAGAGCTGGCCTCCTGCAATTATTTCTATGGAGATTCTGAGGTGCAACTACTACTAGAGCCAGGTGAAGATTTTTGGATTCTTGACCGTATAATATATTTTTCTCAAGGGGCAAAGCAGGCTCTTGGCAGAAGTCGGAGAGCTGACCTCCTGCAATTATTCTGTGGAGATTCTGAGGTGCAACTACTAATAGAGCCAAGTGGAGTCTTGGAATTTCACTGGAGATGCAAAGCTTGATCTCAGTTGTGTGTCTCTCTCCACCCATCTCCTAGAGTGCCCTGGGCTGGGATTTGCTATGGGAGCGTCTTCACATTTTCCTCTTGCCCCTTAAAATCTTGCTGGGAGCAGAGCCTGCTGGACTTGGCTGAGAGCAAATTTTTGGAGTTGTCTTTGCATAACGGTGGCTAAATTTGGGACCAGGAGGACGTTACCGGTGGTTTTGCACCACAACAGTCTCCTTCTTGCAAAGGGACTGTGGGGACGTCGCTGTCTGTCGATAGGGATTTTGGTGTGATAAATATTTTTTGGGGTAAGGAATAGCCCACTGTTCTGTGCATAAATACCATTCCTCACCCATATATATCTTCAATAACAACCAAGTGGTGCTTTTTAATCTCTAACAGAGCTATGGGGCATGTGAGCGATCCCTTCTCCTCACTGCTCTCTAATTGCACTCGTTTTTTCTCTCCAGCACCTTAGAAGCTGTCGACGTAGCTAGCAAGACCCTTGCTCTTCAGATGTGAATTTATTTCTTCCTCCCAGCATCACACCTCTGCCACTGTGCTGGCCAGTGTTGAGCAAAAATGACTTTCCAACTCAGATATTGAGATATTCTGAAGGCACTGAACTGCTAAGGCTTTTTTTCCTGCTTAATCTCAATCTGTATCGTAATGATTTTCTACAATATAATTGACGTGAATCGTGTCCTGCAAAAAGAGTACAGTCTGTTGAATGCTTCGGTTCGGAATTTCAGTATTTTCATGTCTTTGCTGCTTTGTTTTAGGCTGCTTCGCTACCATAGTTTTACCAAAAAGATGATTTGGCTTTCGGTAGGAGAACTATTAAACCAGTTGCAGGGCCTGTCTGGAAATGTGCTGTTTGGTGGGAGTAGGAGATTTTTGCTTCAGCACCTTAAAAATGCATAATACAGAGCAGCATGCAATGGAATTGTTTTCTGTTCCTGAGGACTGGCTTCAAGGTGAATTCTCAGCTCTCCTAATTGCCCGTAAAGTGGGGTAGGAGCTTCCACTTAAATGTTAATGAGTAAACAGAAAGGATGTAAATATAGGCTGCTTACTTATAAATCTGAATTTGAAAGGCAATCTCCCTGCTTTAAGCCTGCCCAATGAGTTTTGCACTCCTAGGGCTGGTGCCTGAGCTGTAGCTGTTCTGTGCCCTGGAATTACTCACAAATTAATTAACGCCGACTTCCCAGACGGGCTCTGCCGTCTCCAGCAGCCGCAGGGATGCTTCATGCCCCGAAGGCAGAAGCGAAGCAAATGTTGTCCCTCGTGGCCAGTTCTGGGACGCTTCTCATAACTGGGACAAAGCAGAGCTGGTGCTGGTGTTTCTTGTGTGGGGGATTGGGCGTGAGAACAGGGGGAAACTGAGGAAGAGGATGAGCCACAGCGGGTGGAAAACGAACACGTGCTAGGGTGGAAAGAGCAAAGCCACTAAGAAAAAAAATGCTGCAGGCAAATGCTACGTACTGAGCTTGTGCTTTGTATCAGCTTTTTCTCTTCTTAGTGGGGGGAATGCAGTCGGAAATTCTGCCTGATGTTTCTACAAGGTTTAGGCTACGCTGACAACAAGTTTTGACTATTGCCACACTCCCTTTCTGTCAGCTGTCCTGCAATCCTGACTCCAGTAGCACAAGGCTTCCTCCTTGATCTCTAGCTTAAGGCTCTTATTTTTCCCATGAGTTCCCCGTGTTTTGTTTTCCCCTCCTGGTACATCTTTAGACCCTGTAACTTAGGGGAAAAAAAGCTGCAGTGCCATCCCCTTCATGCATTTTGGGAGTGATGCTGGGGAGCTGTGACCACAGGCTGTGGATGCTGGGTTTCCAGCTCGCTGGCCCGAGGATGCTCCTGCTGCTCACACGGAGGAGCGTCCCCATGCACACGGTCCTAGAGAGGCACGAGAACCTTTCCAAAACCTCCAAGCGATGCAAAAGTACCTACTGTGGGTGTAACAGTGTCCCTGTCTTCACAGCAGTTTTCATCCTGCATGTGTTGCAAATTCCTTCCTTCCCGTTATGGGATGACTGCCTTGGTAAAAGCTGATAATGTGCAGGGTTAAACAGCTAATGAAATGCCAAAATACACACCTTGGCAGGCAGGTCAGCTCAAAAAATCTGAACCCTCCCTCTGCTGCAGGTGGGTCCAGCTCTGGCTATAAAAGCGTTAATGGCAGAGGAGGAAGACTTTTTTTTCTTCTTTCTTCTCCTCTCCCCCCACTGCAGCTTTTAAGTTTGGAAAGCATGTGCCTTGATTTTAATATAAAGTAGCCATTGATGTGAGATGCCGTGAATAAAAGGCGCTTTTCTTTTTTCTTTGGCATTGAGTCATTGTACAGTTAGTTTTGTGGCAGTGCATTTGTGAATGCATTTGTGTGTGCGTGTGGAGGGGGCTGTAGAGAAAGGCACTAGCAGCACACTAGCAGAATAGATTTATTTAGAAACCATTAGGCTTTGCTCTATCCATCACGTCAGTGCCCTTTCTGAACGTCAGTCAAACTTCTGCTCCTTTGGATTTTCAGTTGTGGGTATCTTCAGTTACAGCCGCGCACCTCTGATGGGACACGCATAGATGTGAGAGAGAGAAAATTCTTCTGCGCTGCTCTATGCTAGTAGCACCGAACCCTCTCACAGCATCACTGAAAGCTGCATTGTTTTAGAGTTTTGCTCGGGAATGTTGTATAATTACAGTATTTTGTCCCATTGCCCTCCTTTAATGAAAGGAATAACCGTAATTGCACTTCTCACCTATTGATCTCAAAGTGACTCACAAAGTATGGGCGAGTATAGCAGAGACCCAGGGTGAGGGAACCTCGCGTAGCTCCATGGATGGGTGGCACTAGGTGAGATTCTCTGACCCTGCAGCAAAGAGCTATTTCTTATCTAATAAATAAATAATTAACAGATCAAAGTGATGACATTTAGCTGCTGAGTCTCTCGCGGCACATCTGCTTCCACGACAGTCACCCAAGGGCTTTCCTCCAGCAACAAGCTGCTAGGAAGGCAAACTTGTCAAAGTGTGATTTTTTTTTTTTTTTTTGTGGGGAGAGGAAGAAAAAAAGAAATCTTTTCAGGGAATGAAAGGGAGAACCCTTTGACCATCCATTCCTGCCTCCTGCCTGTTTGGCACAAACCTGTAGCATCCTTTTGCTGTCCCACCGCCGTGTTACAACGGACTTTCAGCCTCCACATCTGCAGGCACGGCGTTTGACACCAAGACGTTTGTGTGTCTGCCTGCCTGGCTAAGATTTGCTGATCCCTCTGGCTCTCTGCCCACCGTGGAGGGGAAATATTGCGGCTTAATGGAAGCTTTGCAGCTGACGGCTAAATGGGCCTAATTTTGACACTTAGATTTTATTTTTTTTGCAGAAATAGCGCGTTCTGCTGGCTAATGCTGTCGCATGTCTTCTTTTAATGGGATCAGCAATTTTTTTGTGACAGTTTCCACAGCTCTGGATTGTCAACCTGCTCAACTCAGGTGGAGAAATGTGTGTTAAATACCGAGCGCCTGGGTCACCCACTCGTTCCTGTTAACTGCCCGACGCGAAACCTCGTGCCTGCCGACTGTACTTAAAAGCGTTCCCCTATGGTGTCAGAAAGCCAGAAGTGCTTGGAGTCATTTTCCTGATCTTGCCAGGACTCTGTGTGTGTGTGGTCTTGTCAGCATGTGGCTCGTCTGTCTAAAAAACTTCTGCAAACTCCGTTTCCATCCTACCGATGGGCAGCACCGCACCAGCGCGTGTCTGGAAACAAAACGATCCGGGAGGTTTGTGCACTTGACTTTGCAAAAATGCAATTTTTAAACCCATCTTGGGGCAACTGTGAAGGAAAGCCACCCCCGGGACAGCATTCCTCTGTGGCTGCCAGCTGAGAAGGGCTCACACCCATCACACCTTATTTCTGGCTGCATGGGAGGGGAAAAAAAAAAAAAAAGCATGTATGAGCCCAAAATACTTCTATGCTAGTCACCCCACCTGGTCTATGGTTTGTGTTTGTGGTCGTAGAAGGGGCAGCATTTGAGCTTATGCTGCTTATAGCTTTGAAAAACAAGCTCTGGTGATGCTGGAGCGATTCTTCTGTCCCCACCTTGTTTTCACCTTTTCTTTGGGATGTCCTGGGAGGTTTTTCGACCTGATCTGCATTCGGCCAGGCTGACAGCCCAGCACGCTGCCGTGCTCCACCACCTGAGTGAAATACTTGGGGAAGGTTTAAAATTAAGTAAGAACAGGTCATGCAATAGGGCTTGGTCAAAATATTGAGAACTTGGCGACAGGCAATAAACAAACTGAGATAGTAACAGAACGTGCTCGGTTTGTTTTCACTAGAAAATAAAATATTTTGGAAGAGTTTGGCTGGTTTGAGGGCTCGGTGGAAGGATCTGTAATTGTGGGTTAACTGGCCTGGTAAACAGCCCCTCGTGCAGCTCAGCTGTAATTGAGGGTGCGTGGGTCAGGCTGTTTAATTGCTGTCTGCTGGCTTGGAATAGAAACCTCTCCACCGCCACCGAATCGCTCTGCATCTGATTAAGCCAACAAATTTGCCAGCCCCTGAGCTGCATCCCAGGACGTGCAGGGCTAGGGGAGCATCCTCGACCCCTCTCTGCTCATCCGGAGAGAAGGGACCTAATTAAACTTCCTAACGAAACGACAATTGTGCTTTTGCTGAAAAATTTGGAAGCAGGGAAGAGCCGAGGCAGCTGGTGATGGGGGAAGCCATGGTCTGTTCTGAGTGTCTCCTCCGTTGTAGCATCTTTTACCGTGCTTGAGCATCTTCGGTGGCATCGTCCTCCTCAGGGCAAGCAGCATTTGCACAGCGGCTTACGCGTTTCTGAAATACGGGTGCAATTGTGCTATGGAAGTCTAATAAAAGTTAGTATTTTCCTGCTGGGATTCTGAGTGGGAATTTAAAGAGAAAACGTACCGTCAGCCTGCTTGCGGTGCTGGGTTTTGCATTTGGGTTACAGTTGGACACTCCTCATCCCTGATTCCATGTCATTTGGGAAGACGGTGTAGTTTATTCCTAATCTGTAAATTAAAAAAAAAGAGAAAACAAAGACAGTAGGATGTATCTGTGCTTCCTTCTTCTGTCTTCCAGACTGGTTTTAATACCCTCTTCATTATTCTTCTTATCTCCTTCTAAATCTGGACTTTTTACTCTGCTTTTCCCTATAAGTTAGAGCCTCTCCTGGATTTTGGCACGTTCCTTCAGATCCCCCCTTGCAACCATATTTCTCTGGCGGCGCGTAGGAAAATCGGATGGAAAGAATCTGGGATAATGAACTTGCCGAGCCCCCGTGGTGGGCAGAGGCTCTCACGGCGTAACCCCCCGTCTCCTCGCACCGTGACCCACGCGTACGCGACGCTCGCACGGCTCTTGCTCCCGCTGCCTCACGGCCAGATGCGCCCGTGTGGTCTGGCTGCGCTGGATATTTGTGATGCAAAGCAATTACAAGCCTGGCTGGGTTTATAGCTCCATTGTGTCTCTGGGATCGCGCGGCTTGGCCAGGGCGGGCTGGTGGATCGGCTCTTTAGACTCTGTGCAGGCGAGGCTTTGCATTCGTTTGGTGTGCAGGCGCTTTCCGAGCCCTGGCGATATGTGAGAATACAGAGCGTGGCTGTTGGTCAAGATTCCTTCTAACCCACGAGCTGAGAATTCCTGTTTCGGGATGCTGTCCGGCAGCTGGGACAAAAACCCACCCGCGTTTGCGGTGTTGCACGCGCTGAGGTGATCTGAGCTTTTGCACCGTTCAGCCCCCTCCGATTTCGATGTCGCTGCCCTGCGCAACGTGTTACTTTTCAAGAAAGTGCCGTTTGCTCGTTTGAATGAAGCAGGGACTCGGAGAGCAAGCTGTTTCCTTGTTTAATATACACACCGAAACTGCAAAATTACTCCGTAGCTCGAACTTGTAAATGTGAAAAACCATCCAGCAGAGAGAGAAAATTTTCCAGCTGAGGAATAGTGGCTGTTGTTTGTTTGTTTGGTGTTTTTTTGGTGTTTTTTTTTTTTTCCCACATGATGGGTTTGTGTCTGGGCATGATTTCAGTCCTCCCTTCCTATTTAGTGGACCAAACATTCAAGTGGGTGTGAAAGTGACAAGGAAGAAAAGCAAACTGAGCGTGGCGTTGC
>NW_009729501.1:0-3781 GCF_000703405.1 Apaloderma vittatum | reverse complement strand
GGCATAGCTGCCGCCAGGAAGGGCTGCTGGTGGCAGCAGTAGGACAGGGAGGAGGAAGAGGAGGAGCGTTCTCAAAGGCCCTTCAGTGGGTTGGCAGGTCTCTATGAGGATGTTGCTTCAGTCTCTATGAGGAAAAAACCCCACGCAATAAAATGAGCGGAGCAAATCCACTTCAGGCTTTAATAAATGGGGTGTGGAAAGGGCCTGAGCGTTCCCTGCCCCAGATTCTTCTCTTTTGGCTGATTTTTGGTGAGAACGTTGCCAGGAGTTTTGCTGACCGTACCTCATGGGCTGGGGACTGTGCTGCTCTCCAGCTAATGGCATAGAAAACTAGAATTGTCAGGGTTGGAAGGGACCTTAAAGATCATCTAGTTCATGTCCGTGAGGTGCACGTGTTGCAAAGCTGGATGTCCTCACGTGTGGAAAAAAGTAGATTTTTCTTTTTTGGTGTTTTTTTCCTTGGGCAGATGCTAGATGAGTGGCCTTTATAGGTGATTTTTAAATGCCTGCGCCCAAGAGAGGCAAACCCAGTGGTCTCAAGGTTTCCTCTTCCACTCTTGGTACGTGTGGTCGTTCTACAAATCCATGGGAAGGAGCAGGCGGGAGAAGAACAAGTCTGTGCCCAGCGTTGTCAGGGGCTGTGGTGCCTGAAAAGCAGCCTGGGTTTTGAGAATGAGGAAGATGAAGGTCCATCCTTCACCACCTTGGCTATGGATGGGAGTCTTTCCAAAGGTCCTACAAACTGAGGAGGGATTTTCTGCAGTCCTAGGGCTTAATACTCTACTTATAATTCATCGATGTTCTTACTACAGTTTAGTTTGTGGGCTTTTTTTTCATTTTTGAACTTGAAAAAGGAATTAATTTTACCTAATTTAATGGTCTAAGAGTTGGGTACCTGTTCAAAACTCCCAGAGGCAGGAGCTGCCGGAGGGTGCAGCAGCCTGTCTGTCTTGGACACCTCTCTGAGATGGGAAGGATCCTTCTCCATTTCTAATCACTGCAGCAAACAGAGTTAGATGTTCTAACAGCATCAACCAAGGGGAAAAAAAATCCCAGATATTAATAAATGCCAGATTTGCCACGCAAATGAACGTCATCTTTGTTCCTTCTTCCGAAGAGGAAATAACCAAGATCTTTCTCAGACGGAACACAAACTTTAACAATAAGGGAGGGGGAAAAAAAAAGAAAAGCTTCATGAAGTGCTTAGCCCTTGGGAAATAACCAGAAAAATCTGAGCTACTGGGTTTTTCTAGTTGGTGTTTTTTTGTTTTCTGGCTTTTTTTTTCTTATTCTGTTTTTGATCCTGGTGACGCAGTTTCCTGTTTACTGCTGAACGGGTGGGTGTCTGCATTTCATACCTGTGCGGTGCTCACACCCCAGCCCAGTGCTCCAGGCCGTTAGTTCTGCATTGCAATTTCTGCAAACTATGGAAAAACAGAGCCCTGGGTACGTGTTAGCAGGAAGGGCCCAGGTATTTTACCTTAAAGGCTGTCCAGGGCCAGGAGAGACTAAATTAACAATATTTGTCATTGCTGCTTTTTGGTGTGTTGGATGTTGCTTGTGTGTTGTGTGTGGGTTTTGGGTTTTTTTAAATAGAATTTCTTATTTTTTAAAAACCTTGTAATGATTTTTCTCTTTTTGGCCAGAGCTGCTGAAAGTTGCTGAAAAGTTCATGACTGTCCCCAGGAGCAGGGTGGCTCTGATGGTGCCTCTGGTGGCTTTTTGCCTTGCCCCGAGGTCAGATCAAGGAAGTAACCCTGGTGTCACTTGGGCTTGTGCATCCCATGCGGGGTGCGGATCAAGGAGCCCATCCAAACTTCTGATGAGGCAGGGCTGAGCTGGTCTGGTGGCCTTGGGGAAGGTGGAGATGAAGCTCTATGTTTCCACAGGGCGAATGGAAGCTTTTTTTTTTTTTTTTTCTGGACATTAGGAAGAAATTCTTCACAGAAAGAGTGGTCAGACCCTGGAACAGACTGCCTGGGGAGGGGGTTGAGTTGCCATCCCTGGATGTGTTCAAGTGTCGCTGAGATGTGGTGTTGGGTGATCTGGTTTAGGGGTGAACTTGTAGTGTAGGGTCAATGGTTGGACTTGATGATCCCAAGGGTCTTTTCCAACCTGAATTGTTCTATGGTTCTATGATTTTTTCTACCATGGTGGAGCTGGCTCTGTGTGGTTCACGCCCAGTGGATGATGCTTGGCCAAGGTCTTGCCACTTCCTTTGCCTGCTTAATTCATTGTGCTTCTGGAACTCAAGCTGTTTTCAGAAAGACTTTGAAATTTTACCTTCTTGCTGCAGAGGAAGGAGGGGGGATTATGGATTTGTCTGGAAAATGCTTTTGGCTTTTTTTTTTTTTCTTCTTAGTAAATAAACACCTTACTAGCGTTACTAGCTGGGCGTTGCAGAGCACTAAATAAAAGCCCAGAAGAAACACATGTATTCTCCTAATCATGTTGTTATGCCACGGCAACTTGCAGAATACCTACATTGTGCACGCGCCATGTATCCTTAAAGAGCCGTTAAAATCGATTCTGCATCGTAATTAAGCTGCCTCTATGTTTTCTTGCTGGTGAAAGATATTTTGTGCTGTACTTTGCGAGCATCCTGGGGGGGGCAGAGTGTAAAACGGTGGCTCTTCTAGGTGGAGAGCAGGACGCTGCTGCTTCTTGGTGCTTTCCCACCACAACCTTCTGGCTCGAGTTGAGCCACATGTTCAGAGTCAAACGCACCCTCGGAGGAGCTTTTAAGAGCGATTTTGAGGGGTTTTTCCCATTCTAGACTCTTTTCTTGTTCTGGCTGAAGTTACTGACAGCCTTTCTTGTCACTGTCGCAGGGTTGGGCACTGAAAGAGCTGGTGGGAACACGGCAGACAACTCTGTTCTGCCTAAAATATAGTTTATTTTGTCTGATTTTCTTATATTCCTCTCCTCATTCTTTTATCTCTAGGAAACTATTAAACTAAAATAAAGGTTTTGTTTCTTAGGAGTTTGCCACCTCAATCTGATACAACTCTTTTTTTTTTTTTTTTTACAATCAGCGAAGTTAAATCAGGAATAAATCAGGATTAGTATTTTCTGTTTGTGAGACTTGCTGGTTTAGAAATTCCTGAGTGTTCAGGGTGGGAAACACCGTCATAGTCACTTCTTTCAAATTCTACTTACTGATTTCTCATTCAATATCTGCATCCCTGGGATGGGTGTTTTGCTGATACATCACGGTGCTGGTTTCACAACTGCATCAGATACTCTCTGTCATTACATTTAATAGAGTTCTGCGATAAGACAGGAGATGTAAACTCCAGAAGACTGTTCAATAACCAAATTAGCTGTGATCGTATATTTTTTCCTGTCTGTTGATTTTTCCAGATCCCCTGACAGACAGTTCTCAATTTTTTTTGTCTAAGTAGAACCTAAATAGTTTTTTTTTAGGTACAGTTAATTGGCTGCATCTGTAATTAAAGGAGTAAACTGAATGGACCAAATTCTACCACAAGATTAATTTTATCCTCTACCAAGAAATCTGCTGCTCTTCACCCACTTCCCAAAACACACACATGTTGCTGATTCATAGGTGAAAATATTTGCTGTTCCATTAGTGATTGTTTTCAGGAGGGTTTGACTTTCATCTGTGTAGGTGGTCCAGAAATTCCTTCCAGTCATCAGACAGGCAGCGACTTTACCGGGTGTGCTGCAGAAAAGAAAGAGCTTCGTGTCAGGTTCAGCAACTGCCCTCCCGCTCCTCCGGCCGGTCGGCAGGAGAGCTCTGGATCTGCCGATATAGGCT
>NW_009729500.1:6988-8421 GCF_000703405.1 Apaloderma vittatum | reverse complement strand
CTTGAAGGCAGCTGGGAGAGGTAAGGGATGAAGACGAGCACAAGCTGGGACCTCGCCACCCCACCCTGCTGTGGGCTTCCCTTGTGCCCAAGTGATGAGTTTTTAACTCCGCTCTACGTTTTCCCCCTTCCAGCGGGAAATCCTTGGAGCCTTCGGCTGAGCTGGAGGACCCCAAGCCCAGCAGAAAGCAGGTAATGGGCAGCGCGGGACGGTTCATGTCCCCCCCGTGCCCCTTCTGGTTGGGGTGCATTAGTTGAAGGTCTGTGTGGGGAAGCTGAGGAAGCAGGATGGTTTGGAAGGGGTTTTGGTGTGTATGAGGAGGAGCAACCTCCTCTGCCCATGCACGTGGGGTCTCCCCAGGCCTCCCTGCTGTATTTGCATTTGCACACCTCCCTGAGCAATTCCTCAACGTGGAGGTTGGTGCCAGCATCACCAGCTCCCTCCAACCCCATCTGACTCCTGGGCCACCTCCTGGGCTGGAGGCTCACAAAGATGGACCCAGGCACTGGGAGGGCACTGGGGCTGTTCTCCTACAGCAAAGACCTTTAGCGCGGTGCCCGCATGAGAAGGTGGGTCTGTAAGCCCTGATCCTCCCAGCTGCTCTCCAAAGGGTGTTCTGCAGCAGGAAGCCAAGGCACGAGGCTGTGCCCTGCCTGAGTGACCCAGCAGAATGCGTGATGTACAAGGAGCTTTTCTGTCCTTGAGTTTGTCCTCTCCTTCGTGCCTGCTGAGGCGTGGAGATGTCGGAGGGAAAGTAGACGCAGGCTGGAGACTGAACTGAGGTCCTCCTCCCCTCCAGCCCCGCGTGTGCCGCCGCTCGGTGATGGCCAGAGCAAAGGCAGACCCCAAGTATGGAGAGATCTTCCGCTTCGACACTCCGGTGCTGATGTGGGACCAGCACTTCACCCCGGAAACCTGGGACAGACTGAAGACACGACACGTCCCCTACGGCTGGCAAGGCTTGTCCCATGCAGGTACGGACCCCGGCGGGGTGGGGGTGGCAGCAGATGGGACAAGGGGGCACTGGGAGGGAGCCCAGCAGAAGGGACTGAAGAGGCCCCGCAGAGGAGCCAGGGACCTTGATCTCTTCCCACTGCACCTCCCAGGGCACAGAATGGAGGGAGCGGCTTTGCAAACGCCTCTTGCTGCATCTTGTGACATTTTCCCCGAATAAAAGCCCCAGTGTGCGCGTGATTATTAACTGGGGCCGGAGGGGCTCGGACAACGTGCTCCATTGTCATGGACGGAGATTGTTTCCCTTCCTACCCCAAACCCCCACTCTCTGCTCTTCCCAGCAGCCGCTGGCTTCCATCCCTGGGCTGGGAGGTGCTGGGGGATGGCAGAGGGAAAGCGATCCGGTGGCATTTGGAAGGAGACATTGTCGGGAGGGGACACGGGCAGCACCATCGGTGGGGCTGGGGCTGGAGCTGTCT
>NW_009729500.1:5179-6626 GCF_000703405.1 Apaloderma vittatum | reverse complement strand
ATCAAAGGCTTCGAAGAGGATGTTGGGACCAAGATCTCCTTCTACGGCTTCACGGTGAACACCATGAAGAACTCCCTCATCGCCTACGAGGAGTACGGCTTCACCCAGATACCCCAGGGCAAGGTGAGACCCCAAGGGGACCCCAAATTATCCCTTGAGTCTGTGCTTACCCCCCAAACCTTCTCCCCACCTTGGGAGCCATCAGTCCTTGCCCTGTTGGCGTGGGCAGTGCCCCAAAGCCCCCCCACCAAGCACCTTGTCTTGTTTCCCCCCTGCAGGAGCTGAGGTACATCTTCATCCCCTCAGACGTCCGTGACTACGTCATGCTGAAGTCGGCCATCCAGGGCAGCCCCGTCCCCGAGGGCTCGGACAAGGGAGACAATTTGGTCCCCCCAGCACCTTCGGCGATGCACTGGAGGGAGCACAAGTTGCCCTCATCCTGCATCTGCCCCTGGGGGCGATAAACCCCAAGCAGCTCCCGTGATGTGAATTCTGCCCTTCTCCTCACCCCACTGCAGGCCACAGAAGTATTTTGGACCGGAGGCATCTGCAGAGAAGTTCAAGCTGCTGCATCCTGATTTCTTGCAGTACCTGACAGCCAGGTGAGGATGCCGAGGACCATGTCTGCTGCCCAAGCTCTGCTCCAGTCTGGGCTCAGACCGCCTGCCTCCCACCACTGCTCTCTCCAGTACAGACCAGTGGCTGCCCAGCATCAAAACACAGTCCCAGTCCCCCCCAGGCACTTGACCCACCCCTGCATACAAGGCAGAGACATCTCTCTGCCGCCAGTTGTTGCAACACGGCTCACACCCTCTTCTGCACCTCCCTGCACTCAACTTGCCTCCCATTTCCCAAAGCGCATTAAATCGTGGTGGGAGCAGAGGCAGGGCCCAAAGGGATTGTCTTCTTCCTGCCTTTCATGAAAGCAGGCACCTGGGTCGGGGTGATTTCAGACGGTGGGGAGTTGCTTTTTCCAACCTGTAGCAAACGAGCTGAACCTCAGCAGAGAACCCGCAGGAGCCCAGCGTTTTGCTCGGTGCTCCCGCCTTACTGGTGTCACTGGTAGGGGCTGGATGGGTGCTGGGTGCTGCTGGGTTGGGTGCTGGGGAGACCCCCCACTGACCAGCTGTGCCCACCGGCAGGTTCCTGCGGTCGGAGCTGCTGGACACGCAGTACAGCTCGCTCTACATGCCCAGCACCGGTGCTCTCATGCTCCTCACCGCCCTCCACACCTGCGACCAGGTAAGAGGCCACGGGGCCACCTTCCCCCTGGGGACAAGAGGGTGGGCTGGCGAATAGCTGCTCCTGATGGGGGCCAGCGTGTGCTGGTGGCTGTCCTACACACGCCACGCTCAGTCGCTGGAGAATGGGGGGCTGGCGTATGGACCTCCCGAGGTGACCCTGTCCCTTGTCTGCCTGTCCCACCTCCGTCCCCACAGGTCAGTGC